>NC_068445.1:3052500-3212500 GCF_023373465.1 Oncorhynchus keta | reverse complement strand
CATTTGGTCCCCAGCTGGCTGAGTTGAAGAATCAAGGTACAGGGAACCTGCCATGACTTGCATACACTGGTAGCTTACCTAGTCACGTTTGGACTGCAGTTATGCTCTAGTTCAGTGTCTCTTAAGCTCTGGTCCGTGGTCCAGAACCTCATCCTGTGAGGATGCTGCCCGCTCCCTGAGGTGTTCGGCTGCTAATTTAGCTCAAGCGGTAGTTTGAATGTTAGTGATCCAACCATAGCTTACTGGTACCCGAATAAAGAACAATAGGTTAGTCCCTGGCAACAAAGAAAGGTGGAGGAGCACTCAACTAGTACAGTTTCAGAGAGTTTGGCTGCTTTGCACACAGGTATACAGAAATCCAATACAGTATATATTATATATTATATATACTGTATACTGTGAGGAGAGAAAAAAAGAGACCGATGTAGCCATCATATGAAACGTTAGGTACTCCATGCTCTGACAGAACGGGCAATCAAGTACCTCATATGTATATTTCAAAATATGACAGATCAGCACACCGACCGCTAGAAATTGGAGATGAACATGCCATTCTATATCAAAGATCCATTAGATGAGACGCGACACTCCTGTAGATGAAAGGCATGAATACATAAACCGATCCCCAATAAAAAGGACTAACGCCGCTGGAAATGTGTTTAAAAAAGAGCAGCGTTTGGGGGTCCCGAAAGTGGTTGGAAATACAGTATGCATATCAAATGAGAGACATGAAGATTCCCCGTCCCATTGCACGCATCCATACATCCCTTCTCTCTCTCTCTCTCTCTCTCTCCCCTCTCTCTCTCTTTCTTTCTCTCTTAAGGTGTTAGCTTCCCAGGTAAAAGAAAGTGCAGCCTAATTATTATGCACAGCTATTCATAATCCATCGGCTCTATTAGCAGATTACTGGGAATAAAGTGTTGAGTGAGACTGAGCGGGACTGAGAATGCCAGGTGAGACGATATTGGTCTCAGTCAAGCGTGCTTCGTTTCAAGATACCGGTGCCTGCAAAGTCAAAGACAATGCGCACTGAAGGCAAAGAGTTAGAGCGATGTCTTCCCTTTGCGATTCAGCTCCCAGTCTGTGATAGGAGACTTTCGTTTGCATGAGTAGCTACGTACAGAATATTCCTCGTCGTCAACTTTATCACTACAGATGAAAAAAAATGAAAAACACGCTGGTTCCGTCGGTTTCAAGGCATTTCAGAATTACAACCCGGTCTGACGACAACCAAAAGTGTTATCAGTTATCATGAGAGGTTCTGGTCATCAAGGAGTAAACTTCTCATTTGGGGAAATACAGCATTGCATGGGACTGTGGACATCTCTCTCCTTCTCTCTCTCTCTCTCTCTCTCTCTCTCTCTCTCTCTCTCTCTCTCTCTCTCTCTCTCTCTTCTCTCTCTCTCTCTCTCTCTCTCTCTCTCTCTCTCTCTCTCTCTCTCTCTCTCTCTCTCTCTCTCTCTCTCTCTCTCTCTCTCTCTCTCTCTCTCTCTCTCTCTCTCTCTCTCTCTCTCTCTGTCTCTCTCTCTCTCCGTGTCTCTCTCCTTCTCTCTCTGTCTCTCTCTCTCTCTGTGTCTCTCTCCTTCTCTCTCTCTCTCTCTCTCTCTCTCTGTCTCTCTCTCTCTCCGTGTCTCTCTCCTTCTCTCTCTGTCTCTCTCTCTCTCTGTGTCTCTCTCCGTGTCTCTCTCCTTCTCTCTCTGTCTCTCTCTCTCTCCGTGTCTCTCTCCTTCTCTCTCTCTCCGTGTCTCTCTCCTTCTCTCTCTCTCTGTCTCTCTCTCTCTCCGTGTCTCTCTCCGTGTCTCTCTCCTTCTCTCTCTGTCTCTCTCTCTCCGTGTCTCTCTCCTTCTCTCTCTCTCTCTTTCTCTCCGTGTCTCTCTCCTTCTCTCTCTCTCTCTCTCTCTCCGTGTCTCTCTCCTTCTCTCTCTCTCTCTCTCCGTGTCTCTCTCCTTCTCTCTCTGTCTCTCTCTCTCCGTGTCTCTCTCCTTCTCTCTCTCTCTCTCTTTCTCTCCGTGTCTCTCTCCTTCTCTCTCTCTCTCTCTCTCTCTCCGTGTCTCTCTCCGTGTCTCTCTCCTTCTCTCTCTGTCTCTCTCTCTCTCTGTGTCTCTCTCCGTGTCTCTCTCCTTCTCTCTCTCTCTCTCTCTCTCTCCGTGTCTCTCTCCGTGTCTCTCTCCTTCTCTCTCTGTCTGTCTCTCTCTCTCTCTGTGTCTCTCTCTCTATGTCTCTCGCCTTCTCTCTCTGTCTCTCTCTCTTGCTCTCGCTCACTAATGTCCCCTCATTCTGTTTCCAGGACGTTGTTACTGGAAGACGTATGCAGGGCAATGCATTCGTCACACAGCTTCTCCCATTAGGAGCAGAGTGGTAAATGCTTCACCTTTTGATTTTGAGGAGGAGTACGGATTTGTCAGGGGAGATGGGAAGGTGCTTTATTGCTCCAAATTTCATCACAATTAAGGCTTATGGGGAAGGTGGCATAATCGTCGCCCTATAAATGTCTCTATGTAGATTACATGCTTCTTGCCTGGCTAAGCCGGGTAATTGATGAACTCCTATGCTGATGATTTTTATATTATTTGTCATTTGTTTATTAATTAAGATAACACTTATTTTGGGACCTCAACCAAGTAAACACGATTATGTGCTCTGCGGGGTGAGAGCTTGCACACTCCCAGAAGCAAGGCGGCGGGTGCCAGTGAATATCTAATAGTCTTTGGAGAACTTGAATTAATGCGCCATTAATGCTAAAAATAAACACAGTCACACTCGGTTTACACCCTGCGTATGATAATTATTGGGAAGTTTAAAAAAACAACAAGAGAAATTATAATCAAGGGCACCATTTTTTTTTGGGACACAGAAAGAGGATATTAAGCAGACATTTAGTAGTTCTGGTAAAAAGAGACTACGGTGAAGCTCCACTGTTAAATGTCTCATGGGAAGCATATATCCATTCTGAACCTCTTACGACATAGCTACCCACATATTGTTCTGATATCTTTGAAGTCAGCGGATAAATAACCGTCTCCGCCTTACAAACAACAACTAATTGCAGTACTAAAGAATCCGTAAGGCTGCTACGATCTATAATCAAAGGTGACGTAAACAAACAGTCATCGCTCATGTCTGATGACAGTAAAGTGTCACCTGAAGTTGAAATCATCACGGAGGAACGTTTTCCTCCGAATCCTCCGCCAAGGGTTCCGTCTTCAGATGAAACGTGTCCGTGTGCTGCTGAAGTTCACCACGCAGACGATGCTTTGGCAGAGGAGGAAAGGGGGAGTTCAATTGAGAAAAGGACAATGCTAAGATTTCAATAGAAAAGTGGAATAGACAAGGGCCTTGCGATACAACAGGCTTGGATTTACATACGTTAAGCTTAGATATCGCTCTCGGATATTTCATCGTTGTGATATGTGGGAGGCGGAGAGGTAAAACTGCAAATATGACCCCTGCTCTGCAGGTTCACTCTGAAAGAGCACACGCCTGTGAGGAAACTCAAAGAGCAGCAGAGGAAAGGTCGAGAGGAAGAGGACAGAAAGCCAGGGTAAGGAAGAGAAATGACACTGAAAGCCAACTGATTGATGCCTGGCTATATTTGAAGATCAGTGGCAGCCTTGCGGTGGCGTGGCCTGGAGGTCAGTGTCTGTTCGTGTGTGTTGGTAGTTGGGTGGTTGGAGCTACCCATTTCTGGCACAGCTGTTATGTCACACGGAAGCATGGAACCAGGCCGTTTCATCTGGTCACGGCAGACGCCTAAGCTTCCGCTTCCAACAAACAGCATTCCACGCAGGGATCAAGTGGCACTAACGAGAGTCATTACACTGGAAGGACATCACGGATCGGGCTGGGGTGCAGAGGGGTGCATGAGGTTGTGTGGAGGGGTGGAGCGCAGAGGGGTTTGGGGACAGCTGCCAGGACTCACAGAGTGCATGTGATCCCTGCACTTTGTGGACTTAACTTTGGTCAGCCTCATCAAAGGCAGAGGATACACAGCAGTGACCAGCTAGTTTAAAATGTGGAGCCACTCCACATGCACCATACGATAGTTGTTGTTTTACTCCACTGTCTTGCTCGACTTGGCTTAGAATGTGTTCATGATCTACATTAAGCTACCCTTGCCAATGTCGTTTTTTCTTATGACATTTTTTTTTTTACAGTTCAAGTCAACGTCGAGTGAGGAAAAAAGGGACAAAGAAACATGTGAGCGTAGATGAAGAGAAGTTTTCAAAAAGCACTTGCACAAAACCGCAGTGGCGCTACACTCTCTCCACCCCTCCTAAACACACAGGGTTTCAGTTAGAGGCTAAGAGCCTGGTATCACCATAGCACCACATATTGGCAGCATACAACCCAGCCTGCAGGCATGAACGCACACACACACACACACACACGCGCACGCGCACACACACACACACACACACACACACACACACACACACACACACACACACACACACACACACACACACACACACACACACACACACACACACACACACACACACACACACACACACACACACACACACACACACACACACACACTAACAGTGCACACAAGCTCCAGTGCTCTAGACCTCTTTGCAGCTCTCACTGAGGGAAGTGGGCTGGGGAAGTACTTTGATGTGGGAACACTGAGGTCAGAGTGAGCAGTCTGTGCAGCACTGAATTCCATCCCCCCCCAATACAGTTCCTTTTGCTCCGCCACTGGCTTCAGTTTGCGAGCCCATCTTCAAAACAAAATGAAAAATGAATCCAGTAGATAAATATATGAATATGGAAGAGTTGGGGAAATGGATAAATGCCGTGTTTAAGGCTGGAGTCACCGCATAGCCTTAAGAAGACTGCAGTCTGCACCGCATTTGAAGATTCCCCTCGTCCGTTTAGTGCTATTTTGTTCCAAGAACCAGGGGAAAAGGCGAAAGGTCTTTAACCAGCACATAAACTAATCTCAAATGTCATGTCTTATTAGACGCAAATGGAAGAAAACGTTTCGCTCACTCACCCAGCCGAGTCAATGAATTTGTCAAAATTGTATGATAATTCATTCAATTACTCCTTAGACATTTAAATGATGTGGGGTGGGTGGGGGTGAGGAGGGTTTGGTCCGACTGAGGAGCGGCAGTACAGGAGGGGTGGGTGGGGGATTGGGGAATAATCCTGCTCTTGATATTACACTGCCTCCAGAGGCTTTTTATGAGCTCCATATCTCAGTGTGAGGGCTGCTAAAACTTCTCTCCCCCGCTTACAATTCAGCAACCAGCCCGCCCCCTCTTTCTCCCCTCTCTCTCTCTCTCTCTCTCTCTCTCTCTCTCGCCTCCTATACTCTCTAATACACACGCACAAACTCCAAACACAAACGATTACATGCACAGATATCCACACAAAATAACCACATCCAAGACAACCACAATCAAATTTCTAATTCTATGCTATATATATGTACAAATTTACACCCACCAACACAAAAGCACTACACACTACTCTTCCCCTCTCTCTCTCTCTCTCTCTCTCTCTCTCTCTCTCTCTCTCTCTCTCTCTCTCACTTTCTCTCGCTTTCTCTCTCTCTCTCACAGACACACATCACATTCTCCACAGCTTTCCTGGGAGAAGGACAATAAGAAGGCCCTCCTCTCTTCTCGACCCCTGACCCTTGATCCCTGAAGGTCTCCTGCTGCTTGCAGTGGAGGGAGGGGGGGGCTGAGAAACACTTTTCTGTCCGAGCACTGTGGATCTCCATCATGGGTAAGCTCCCCCTCTAGTGTTCAGCCCTCTCCTCCTCCTGCAACTAAAGTCACAAGTCTATACACTCTCGCGCGCGCCTGTGAATGGGAACGTACAGTATGTCCACAGTCAGTCTGGTAACTTCACACTCCTATAAGATGGCACATATGCATAAGATCTGCATCAGCAAGGGGTGATTCCTTTTATTCCTTCCCTGTGAAACCACTCCAGCTGAAGCATGTTCAGCCCTATGTGGCCGAAGGTTATTTTCAATTTTGTCATTTTTTTTTAAAAATACTAATTTACAATGTTGTTATGGCAATGTTTCAGTTTTGTGAAGCACAACAATATGACTGGCGTTGGATGAAATAAAAAGTGAACCTTAGTTCAGAAAGGAACTAATTCAAAAATCGAATCGCCTTCCAGCAGCTGTTATGACACTGCAGTGTGCATTCAAGTAGACGAGGCCTATTGTATTTGCCTGTCGTGTGACGTTGTCTGGTCGGCTCCATCTCCCACACAGGATTGGCTTAAACACAAGCGCGGGGACCGCCTAGGTTCGCTTAGCCTCGCCTGCGGGTATGCTAATTACCATCTCTCTCTCTCTCCAAATGAACCTGGGACTGTCTCTCCATCCAATGCTTACAGGAGATGGAGGGAAGAAAATAGAAACAAACCAGTAATCTTCTACTTTGCCTCCTTCAACGAGAGCCACTCGGGTTCTCATGTAGACAAGTCATTTTGCAGGAGCCACTGAATCCCCACTGGGCCCAGGGAGAGCACACATCGCAGGTCGCTCATTTCAAAGATATTTTGCAATCAGTTACACAATGGAGGCCCTCATTTTATGCTGCTACATCATAAAAGTGCTCCTTTTGTTACATTTCCATCCTTAAAAGGGTCTTAATCCTTCTCCTTTCAGCCCGGTCTATGGCAAATTCCACAGGGACATCCCATTCGCTGCGAGGGCTGGAGTGACCCACTCAGAAACCAGCATGCGAGGCTTTGAGCCTTTCTTCTGCTGCCACTCTCCTGAGAACATTAAATCGTACTTTTCATCCCCCTCACCATAGGGGGAAAACCCTTAATGATGACAGAGAAAGAGAAATTCCTCCACTCGGTCCTATGACACCATTCTGCTGTCAAGCAGGCGTCTCGGCGGACAGAGAATCAAACATGGCTTCCTGCAGGTGGAGTGGCCATGAAGGTCACGGCACAGCCCATAGAGGAGACAGGGAAGAGAGGGAGCGAAAGAGAGAGAGAGAGAGAGAGAGAGAGAGAGAGAGAGAGAGAGGAGGGAGGTAGACCTTCAGAGGACACACCACTCTCCCAGAGCAAATGAAGTCATCTGGGGAAGAAGAAGAAGAAGAAGAAGAAGATGAAGAAGAAGATGAATAAGAAGAAGAATGAGGAGGAATGAAACGTGCAGTGTTCACTTGATCACGTTTCATTCCTTTATTTACTTAACCACTGGGTTCTTACGTTTCGGAGCAAGACAATGCTTTCCCTCTCTGTTACCGAAACAGCCCACTCAACATGGCATGCCCCTGTCTGTAGGTTTGCGTCATGAGAGAGTAACAGTAATCTGTGCCTGCTCCTTGAGTGGAACTGTTTTGTTTTGGTTCCTATTTTCTGTCACGTTCTCAATAGCGTTTTTTCCCCCTTCCTCCCTTTGTGAGGAGCTCTCTCGGGGGGTTGATTAATCAGTGTGAAACCCCTGCCGCTCAGACCCCCAGTCAGCCGGGCCAGCCCTCTCTACGCTGGACTCCTCAATGAGAACATTGTACTGATATAAAACACATGTCAATCAAGGGCCAAATATTCACCCCACTCACCGTCCGTACAGCGTACCCGGTCTGTTCCTCCATTTTTAAAATGCTAGAACGAATTGAGGAGTACTCACAGCATATGTGTCTGCCCCCCCGAATGTTTATCTCTAGCACCCAATGATAAATGTCGGGCAAATGTAAACTATGCACTCCCACGTCCCAAAGCCACCTGCATTAAATTGCAATGAGCACCAAAAAGTGCTCTCAGCAAAATGTGACGATAATTACGTCAGAATGTTGACATATTTCAAATATTTCAAAATGTGATTTATTTTTATATATATTCAAATCCTTTAAAAAAATCGAATAAACATATTTTCCTCGCAATATTTTGCGAAGAGCAGTAACATTTAACGCTGACCATTGTACCTGTGGCTGCCTTCCCTGACACCCTGTTGAGTATCAGTATCTATAAGCCCAATCTCTGTGTCAGTGCTAAGCTCTTCCAGCTGATTCTTTATGCAGGTCAGCCTACTGAGGGACGAATGCGCTGAGATTTGGGCCAGGTGAACAAGTCACTGATAGTTTCTGTCCAGAGATGTACAAAGAGCTGAGAACTACTCCACTCCATAATCCTTTTCCCACAGGCCTTTCTCCCCTGTAATAGCTTTTCTGCCTGCCTGGGTTTGACCGTAAACAAAAGTCATAGAAAAGTGTACTTGCGTGAGCATGTGTGTGTGTGTGTGTGTGTGCGTGCGTGCGTGTGTGTGTGTGTATGTGTACTCATGTGCCTGCCAAAATGCTACAATCTAACCACCGTTGTGAGCATTGTCAGCTCTGGAAGTCATAGCGATGTGCATGAAAAAAACCACGCTGTATTTAGTAGTTTGAGGGCATGCAAATAAACGTGGTTAAACTGACTGAACCCTTATTCAAGAAAGAATAACGCCCATTCAACGAATCCAGAGTGCACTGTCAGGAAGAGCCCCTCCGAAACAATAATAGGAGGCAACACTGACACTAGAATTTGATTAAGGGCTAATGACCTATCAGTCACAGGGCTGGCGGTGTGTACAGATGCCCGGTGCCTGTGAAGCCTCATCGCTCAGAGTCACTGGCTTGGCGGCCATGTCACCCGCCACACCCACTCACTTAGCACAGCACCGTGCCAGCGATGACTGCAACACACGACGCGGCACAGGGTAGGGAGAGAACGGGTGGCTTTGTTCTCCGGGAAAAGGGAATGTGTGTTGTGTGGCCGGCCTGCGAACAGGTTGGCAGCGTGTGTTTTTTTTTTAGTTCACACTGCTGTGCCGTATATGGGGCGATAGCATACCTTAGCGCAGCGTTGCCTACTGCTAACCCCCCTTTACGTTGCCGTAGCCATTTTCTGGCAGAGGCTTCAGCAGCTTTCTCCCGGACACGTGACACTCATGACAAATTGGGTGTGGAAGTGAAGGTGATGGGCTGTGAAAGCAGCCCCCACCCCATCACACCACCTCCACAATGACCCCCCCCCCACACACACACACACACACACACTCCCTCCTGCCCTCCAAAAGACTGAGGTCGGGGTGTAAACAGTTCGGCAAGGGAGATGACCTGGGTGTAAAACAGGTGCAACGTGGACAACAGGGAATGTAATTCAGGCGCTTTCCCTCTGTCTTTGACTCGTCACTGACTCATCCAACAGCCTCGTCCGTTCCAACAGAATCAGCCCTATCAGCCATCACATCCATTTAATATTGTCATCCCTTTTCCTTTGGACTATTCCCTCTGTTTATTTGGGTTCATGTGAAACATAATGCAGTGCTAATGTGGAACAGATATCTCTTCAACACATTGCCTATTTAATCCACCAACACTCCCCTCTAGCTGGTTTATTTCCCCACAATTTATTAAGCAATTAAAATCCTTACATGACGCACCTTTTACGGTGCAAAATCAAGTCATTTTAACCAGGGAGAAGGTATTATAGCGAATTGTATAGCAATTATCATAACATTACACTAATTCCCAGAGAAGTATTTAAATGATATGGTTGGTTGATTGCGTGATGAATTAAGGAGCCATTTTCGAAGGAACACTCTGGGCTCATCCTATTGAGATCAGAAAGGGCTTTTCACAGCACAGTCAGGGGCAGACACGGACAGACAGACAGACAAACACGCACGCGCACACAGGCACTGGCATCCTCATTGTACCAGTCGTGTTGTAAACCCTTGGCCCAATAAGACCCTCTATGTACCAGATACATTTGAGGCAGCAGGACAGATAAGAGCTGATGCAAAACACTGTGGTACTTCACTATAGACCCTGACAACACAAAATATCCCTATGTATGAATACAGCATGATAGAAATCAAGGAAGGGACCGAGTGTCATTAAAAGACTAAATGACCAATTAATTTTGTGCTGACCCAGCCCCACTCGGTTAGGACGTAGATCAAAACCGATGGCAAACACTGGCATTGGTCGAGAGGCATGTTTCAACCGAAAGAGGAGTTCCTAGTGGAACAGAATGTATGGTACTGTACGATCCTGAATGTACCTGGGCTGGCCACTAATGCTGCCGGGGCAAAAGTCCATGGTTTCTCAAGTCTATTTAAAAAAGGAGTGTTGATCAAAAACCAGGTAGGAATTTGGGACAGATAACTATTCGCTATTTCATTTCCCTATGTTCAATGAAAGTGTTGGTGCACGTTTTAAAAGTTAAAAAGGGCTCAAACGCCAGCCCCGTCCAGCTGCTTTGCTGTCTGACAGAGAGCGGAAAGAAAGGAGCTCACTGGAGCTGTGAAACGCTTCAATCTCCTGCCCTCTCTGCAGAACAGTCCAGCAGAGATTAAACGAATGCCTGAACATCCACTTTGACTTCCTTCAAAAGCACACAGGTACACGCACACGCACACACACACACACACACACACACACACACACACACACACACACACACACACACACACACACACACGCACGCACGCGCACACGCACACACACACGCACACACACACACACACACACACACACACACACACACACACACACACACACACACACACACACACACACACACACACACACACACACACACACACACACACACACACACACACACACACACACACACACACATCAGAGAATGGAGCAAGAGAGGGAAGGGTGGAGAGTAATCCGAAGTACATGCCTCATAACAAATAATCCTGTAACCAATTGATAGCGTATCTGACCATCATGGTCTCGTTCCCTGGTTGTGCTCTTTGGCGACGTACTCCCCTCTACAGAGCCAGTACTGCCCTTCCCCTTCATCCTGACACAACAGCCAAGTGTGAACGTTAGGCAACGTGTCATTGATTCAATTCAATTGATATTTTTGCGGTACACTGAAGGACAATGTGAGACGACGAGATCCAGAAAAGGCTCACCCTAAAATAAAAGGGCTATTTTTAAATATTGTAAGATGATTAAACATTGCTGAGCACACCAGAAAATAATCTGTTAAAATTAGTCCGTTTTTTTTTTTTAATTTTTTTTTTACAATTGGCTAGAACGAAAGAGAACAACAAAAAAAAAATCAC
The DNA here is from genome assembly GCF_023373465.1 of Oncorhynchus keta. Classification (NCBI taxonomy): domain Eukaryota; kingdom Metazoa; phylum Chordata; class Actinopteri; order Salmoniformes; family Salmonidae; genus Oncorhynchus; species Oncorhynchus keta. Next base: position 3,201,435 of record NC_068445.1, on the reverse strand, counting down.
ACCAGTAACAGGGCCGTCGCCTTATTACGATTTCAATGCGTACTCATTGTGAAAAATTGAATTATTGTTCGATTGTAGAGGCGGCTGGTACGTTATGACTATAGCTGTACACCAAGCTCCTAACTCCATTGTTCCTAAGACTGTGACTGTAATGAATAGTGAGCTGAAGGTTTTCATTATCAAAGTTGTATCAGGCAATTGACACGGCTTTACAATTAAGCATGCTGTTCTTTAAGAGAGGAAGAGAAAGCTAGGCCATACAATGCACAGTGGGCCATATATTCACTGACACCCCCCATCGGCTACGGAGCAGAGCTGGAGCTTTGATCCACAAATCTAATTGTTTAGAGAGGAGCTCCAACCCCTTTGATTGCTTAACCTAAGAAGTACAGATAAGTACTTTTCAAAATAACCATACGTTGAATATGAGGCTTGAATACTCATTGGAAGAAATACTTGGCTTAAAATGTATGTCCCTAATATATATTGGAATTAGTGATGCATTGTGTTTATTGAAAAAGCACTACTACTTTAACCTCAGAATAAAGAAAAGTAGGAAGACTACATCATTTTAAAAGTTTTTACAAAATATAAAGACTTATTTATCTAACCATACACGCTCATAACATAAAAGTGGAACTTGTTTACACTTATATTGCTCTAAGACAGTGAACGGCACAAAGCTATGGGCCTGTATGTTTGCTGCGGCCATTGTGCGAGTCATCAGTGAAGGGCTTTTTGTGCCATTGTACGCTGTGACAGGCTGAATGAGAGGGAGTGTTTGGCGGTGCAAGGATGTGTGGGGCACACCTGCTGGGCTGGTCTTCCCAGCTCCGCTCTGCTCCTCTATTAATGCGTGTAGCGCTGAGGGCTCTATTGTCATCAACGAGCTGTTGGTGGCTACATGTTTGAAGTGTCACAAGTGTCAGTCTTTATTAGGTTCAGAATGATATTCGAGATGAAGGGAAGAGAGAGTGGGAAAAATAGGCCCCGCTCGGCTCGCGTCCCATTGGAAAGGGATGGGCCGGAGGCTGCAAATTCAGAAAACTTGGCAAGGCTACCTGGGATTGGGACGTTCCACTGATTTAGGTGTTTGTGTTTGTCACGCTTCTCTAATACCCGACTTTGTGGCTGAATTGAGGCTCCATTTGTTAGCCATCACGGCCGATGGATGGACATAATTCCCCCTCCTGATTAAAATGTCTCATAACTCAGGCAGGACACAAGACGGATGGATTCATCTAGTGCTCGCTAACATTAGATGCATATGAATATGACTAGACAGGGCATGGGGCTGTTCTGTCGTCCTGTGACAGGGCCAAGAAGGCATTATATAAGGGTAGGATCTATTAGCTTCCTATTGTGTGAACATGACACTGTTTATTGAACCTGCTTACTTAGTGTCCAAAAACTGATACAGACAAAAGCATGTTAACTTTAAAATGTTTTGTTCTTCACCATAATAATAAGCATTCATAGGTCCTTTGTGTGTGTGTGTGTGTGCGCGTGTGCGCGTGTGTGTACGTCCATGTGCATGCAAGGAAGAGAGGAGATTTGTTTGGGAACACAAATACTGAGGTTTTAGAAGCGCATATCGATTGACATCCGTTTCAAATGTTCATTGACAAATAAGAAAAGCAGGGGGCAGAAAATCCATAACTGCTCTCATCGCCATATGATTTTCTGCAGGCAATTTTGCAGGGGGCACAAAATGACCTTTGCCTATTTAATTCCTGCGCAATAAAGCAACACAGAGATGATCACTGAGCCACATAATTACCTACTCATCAATACATGGATCTACGGGAGGGACGGCTTGTGAAGGGACAAAACAGATTACACACACATCCTCATGGCCATGGTGGCATATATTCCAATCTGGATCCAGAGTCTATCTGAAATGCATGATGGGTAATAATGATGTGAGGGTGATGGGTGATCAACCCCCCCCCCCCCTCCTCCCTGGCCTGTAGAGTTGGTTCCAGGGGCCCCATATGGTTCTCTCCGTCCGTGTCATTACCTTGCTGCTGCACTGAGAGAGAGAGAGAGAGAGAGAGAGAGAGAGAGAGAGAGAGAGAGAGAGAGAGAGAGAGAGAGAGAGAGAGAGAGAGAGAGAGAGAGAGAGAGAGAGAGAGAGAGAGAGAGAGAGAGATAGGAGAGAGGGAGAGAGGGAGAGAGAGATAATGAGAGCGACAGAGTGCGAGAGAAAATGAGAGAAAAGATAGAGAGCGAGAGGGAGAGAGCAGGGCTGCCCGAGACGACGCTACAACTGGAATTGGCCGGGGTCAACAGTGCCATAATTACTTTAAAATGTCAGCCTACAATAAAATACAACAGTTCATCTGGCAGAAAGCAAATTAGCTTTGACCATGGCGTAATTACCCTTTCCTTCAGAACCATTAGGAGAGATCAGATCTCCAGGTTCACTGTTTGAGGAAAGGCCATCAGAGTACACTCTACCTGACAAGGATGCACATTTGCCATTTTGCAGGGTAATTAATTGTCCTTATAATAGACATTTTTATATTTGACTCGGGAATGGAAATGTGTAATAACCTGCCAGTTTTATCTGGAACGTTCAAGACTTGTCTGCTTCGCTATTCCTTTGCCTTTCTCTCTTTCGTTCCTTTCACATGACTTACATGTGGCAGGTTGTTTTACAAGGTGCCGTCCTCTGACAGAGAAATCCCTGGCCTAACCGTTACGTTATATGTTGAAGATGTATAAGACGTGATACCGATCGGCAAACATTTGACATTGAGTGGCCGTAGGAAATCATCCGGATTATCACTCGTGAAAAATCAACAAAACACCTCTGTCTGGATTTCCCGAAGAAAAACCAGGCCGAATCATTAAATAGTGATAACTCTAACACTAATCGTGGGAGACTCCTTCAATTTGCACTCGGATAAAAAACCCAGCCGATGTCTATTAGACTCATCAAATGGACATGAGCCCGGACACAATATGGGAGATAAAGTCATAATGGCCCTGAAGATATCTCTCTCCGTTGCTCTTGCTTAGAAAAAGCCAGATAGCCTGCAGTATTGTCCTACCGCCATTTTGTATCTCGACTCGGAGAGATGCATTAAGGCGGATCTCTGTATACGGGCTAATTACATTCCCTCCACACTCCCCCTCAGTCAGGGTGCACAAAAGGGAGTGAAAATGAATAAGGTGTGGAAAAACCTGTGTCTTTTGTTCCCATCATCTTCACAACTAATTAGAAATACTGCAATCTCCAATTAGCTAATACGCTTCTGGTGACCTCACACACAATGGGCAGCGGTTAAGTGTGGGGATGATTAACATTTCAAAAAGTCCATCTCCTTCAACACTTTGTTTCACGCCGTCACTGTTTGATAAAAGACGTTTCTTGTTTTTCAAAAAGAAGAAGGAATCGTTTCGGGAAAACACGGAGATCGGCAGGATCATGAAAACATAACCAAGGTCAGCTTCAGTGTGAAACATGGTTGTGGCATTGCTAGGCGGAACCTATCCACGTCGAAAAAAAGATAACTAAGCACAATTAGTGTGAACTTGACTTGAATGAAAGTTAGACCTCTCTACGGGAAACGAGGTCACCGGGAAAGATGGGGATCTTTTTGTGAAAGACATGCTAACCGTTCTCCTATAAAACATCAATTGTAATAACAATGGTGTTTTAGTTACCATAGTTTGCAATAATCCTCATTGTACGGCAATAGAGACCATATTAACTAGACTAAATTATTGTTAACATACTGTTTTACTGCAGGTGGGCTGGCCTTGGGCTGGCAAATCCTTCCTCTGCTTGTTGCGACACATTACTATACCAAAACTACAGTATATCTGTGTGAATATGTATCTCCCACTGCCAGTCTACTGTAAATGATACATTTTCATACTAGCGTCGTTGGATTTAAAACCCGTATGGGCGCGGTAAGGAGATTAAGACGTGACCTGCTTTTCCACAATACCTGGAAGCGTCAGTTACGCCGCTAAATGGCCGTTACGATCGATTTGCGTAAGCCCTGTGTGTTCAATAACACATAGGTAGTGCTTTTATTGTGGACGATTATTATTGTCAAATTCCAGCCCTGTTGTTTGCTCATTTTTGGCGCTTTGGCGATTAACGTCAGAGGCACTGAGAGGCAGGGGGAGGTGTTGGCTCCGCAGCCAAACTTTCTGAATGGGGATTAGGTGCGCTAGCTATGTGGACCGCGTTCCAACAAACGAACTGAGAGTGAGTGCATCCCAGGTATCCTTCTGCATCTCTGCTCAAGTGCATTGTAACCTTATAATATTACCACCGGGCTGACTATCAGCACCACTCCTCAGTTGGCAGTGGACGCCATGATTAGTCATATTGAATTATACATTCAGAGCATGTTCTCCCTCCCTCCCCACCAACACCACACACACCCTTCTGTTTGTGTTTGGTAGCAGGGAGAGATGTGGATGTGCTTAAACAGGATTAGGGAGACGGTTCCGCTGTCACACAGACCTCCGGATTGTAATTCACATGCCTTCCTGACAGCTTGGCACAGATTTAAGTCACCTAACGTTTGCCTTGACATGAAATGCAGACCTGGGCACCAATGAGGTTATCGGGGGGGGGGGGGATATGCTCTGCGCTGCCGCGCCATGCGGAGGTGGAAACGCGTCTACTCGTATTGGGAGCAGGTGGTTAATGCGTGGGTACGCTGATGTGCTAGGGGACAGGGGAAGCCACGGGGTACAAAACACCCAAACGTCCGCAGGGTGCCGCCCGATCCTCCACTCCTGCCGCAAATGTGACACCTATCTAACAGTCACAAGATTACGCGGCTCTTCATTAATTTTATCTCTCCCGACATAAACTTTTAATATGCACACCGGCAGTATATGGGACTTCCAGGGCAGCTTAAATGACTGCAACCTGTAATTACTGTTCCAGCACTTGATTAGAATAATCTGATTGCAATTATTCAGTGATTTTAAATACAAGCCCCGAGCTACAGAACAATATTTCAAGGACAGTGATTGGGAACTAAGGAACGTGTTTCGTTTTGGCTGTAAATTGATGTTTTAATCGGAGCCGACTGAGGAAGCCCTGCTAAGGAGCCTTTCGCCTCAATTAGGGCCCATTTATGCAGTGAGGAGGAAGAGGTTTGTGCTGCTATGTGGAGTTAATCACGATGCCGACACTTACTGAGCCATCATGGATCACAGGGCTAACCCCCCCTAACAAGTAAACAGTCAGAAACACCGCACACAGCACACAGGCATGGCCGACACACACACACACACACACACACACACACACACACACACACACACACACACACACACACACACACACACACACACACACACACACACACACACACACACACACACACACACACACACACACACACACACACACACACACACACACACACACACGCACACACACACACACGCACATGGATGGGCAGAGCTGTTGTCTCTCTCAGTTAATGGGGTGAAAAACCCCAAATAATCTCTCAAGCTTAAAAGGCCACGACTATAGATAATGTTTATTGTTGCCATAATCACTGTAGTGTGGAGAGACACAAGCTCTGAATCAAACTCCAAACGGCTTTATTTCCGAACTGCCTATACCTGGCATACCAACGACCAAATATATTAATTGTCAAAAAAAAGTGGGTAAATCAAGACTTTGGCTTCACCAGTGACTCACTTTACTCTGAGAACTGTGTTAGGCTATTCATTTTTAAAAAGGTGGTGCAACTGGGGAAAAGTTAGAAGCACCGGCACTGATTCCATGGTCAAAGTGAAGGACGAATCCTGTGACTAATTCTTATTTTCTAGGCCTCTCATTCAGAGGACTTTATTTCCTAATTATGATTCACCTGAGGATAGTCTTTGTGTCTCTGACTCGCAGGCTGACCCACTGTGGGTGATTAAAGACACAGTGCTGATTAGTAGCTCCTTCAAGAGACCCGACTACAGTATTCATGTAGGCATACCCACATGTTACTTGTCCGCCAGTGTGTGCGCACGCACGTGGGTGCCCGTGGGTGTGCAGACACAGATACACTTAGCACAACAGTCAAAAAAAGTGGTATGTTTTCAAGAATCCCCTAATTGAACTGTCACATGTTCGCCCTAGAATGAACAGAGCCCTAGAGTCATCACTCTTCCGCCAAGTTCAAAGGGCTTGTGAAAAGTGTTTATTTCTCAAAGCATCTTTAAATCAGGGATATTTGGTATTTGTTGGATCATAGACCATGGATGTAATTGAAATACGATGTGTGATAACCACCTAATTGGCTGATAATGAGCCAATAACATCAATGGCTAATGACACTAGTCGAAGGCAGGATTTTCCATACTCAGTCCTGCAGCCCTAGCACTACACAGCTGATTCAAATAATCAAAGCTTGAGGATGAGTTGGTTCTTTGAATCAGCTGTGTAGTCCTTGATAACAAACGTGCACCCAGGGGGGCTGGTTTAGGAAACCCTGGTCTAAAGCACTCAGGGCCACACTGTGGCATATCCAACACTGATACAGCAGGGCAAATCAAACAGACATCAGGTAGCCTCCTCTGTACACTGCAGCCTTGATAGCTTTCATTAGCCTGATGAAAGAAGGTGCTTGACTCCAAAGATGGCTGCCTTGTCCCATCTCAGGGGAAGGGACTGAACCCTGCAGTCACACACCCTATGGACTCTCAGCCTGCCCTGATTTTAATGGTCATGTAAATAGTAAGGGAGGGAAAGATTGTAAAAGTTATGCCCAATATTACCGGAGCTGGTTTTTTCTATCTGTCACAGATTCGTGCACATGTCGAGGGCCGTTTTTTAACTGCTCACAGCCGCTATTTTGGAGGTTGATAACAAACAACAACGTTTAGCCACCCATTCATGTTACCTACCTAGCTAGCAAGCTACCTGGTAACTTGACCACTGACTAGGCTATGCTGAAATTTGGACGGCACAAGAAGAAATGAAAAGGAATAGGCTTGTCACCAGAGATGTTTCAAAGGTAGGCTGCATATGCCAGAGCGGCGTGTGTATGATTGTGTCTGTAAGAGAGAGAATGGGTGTGAGAGCGGGAGTAAGTGAGAGAGAGAGAATGTGTGGGAGGGAGGGAGGGATAATGAGCAGGCCTATGTGTGTTAAGTTATCTGAACAGTACAGATGGTTACAGTGTGTTCATAACATTGTTGGACAAGTTTTAAAGCTCTTTGTTCTTTGTATCCACAGTGCCAGTTCTTTTGTCCTATAGTCACAGTCATTTAGAATGCCTGAAGATTTAAACAGTACTTAAAGCTGTGTGTGTATGTGTGTGTGTGTGTGTGTGTGTGTGTGTGTGTGTGTGTGTGTGTGTGTGTGTGTGTGTGTGTGTGTGTGTGTGTGTGTGTGTGTGTGTGTGTGTGTGTGTGTGTGTGTGTGTGTGTGTGTGTGTGTGTGTGTGTGTGTGTGTGTGTGTGTGTGTGTGTGAGAGACAGAGACAGAGTGTCCAAAATCCGTCTTGCTTACTACTTATTTAAACTGTATACTGTGCACTAATCGTACTACATACTATTTAGCACTGTTAAATAAAAAATATGCCGTATGCCACAGGTGTGTTCAAGACAACTGGGATTTCGGAAACAAAACGAGCTCAGACTGGGAGAAATCATCTGTCTGTGATCTTCAAGTCTGATAACAAGGAACTGAGTTTCTGATCAGTATGACTGTTTGAGACAATTTTTCCTCGTCGGAGGACGTTTTTTCCCCCTAGTTCCTTGTTGTTGGAAAGGAACATCTGTAGCGCCACCCCGACTGGGAGAAATCATCTGTCTGTGATCTTCAAGTCTGATAACATCTGTAGGAACTGAGTTTCTGTTGTTGGAAAGGATCATCTGTATGACTGTTTGAGACAATTTTTAACCTCGTCGTTGGAAAGGATCTTTTTCCCCCCCGTTCCTTGTTGTTGGAAAGGATCATCTGTAGCGCCACCCCATAACCTTTCGTGTTGTTGGAAAGGATCATCTGTTGTGTTGTTGGAAAGGATCATCTGTAGCGCCACCCCGTAACCTTCTGTAGCGTGTTGTTGTTGAAAGGATCATCTGTAGCACCACCCCGTAACCTTTCGTGTTGTTCTGGAAAGGATCATCTGTAGCGCCACCCCGTAACCTTTCGTGTTGTTGGAAAGGATCATCTGTAGCGCCACCCCGTAACCTTTCGTGTTGTTGGAAAGGATCATCTGTAGCGCCACCCCGTAACCTTTCGTGTTGTTGGAAAGGATCATCTGTAGCGCCACCCCGTAACCTTTCGTGTTGTTGGAAAGGATCATCTGTAGCGCCACCCCGTAACCTTTCGGGTTGTTGGAAAGGATCATCTGTAGCGCCACCCCGTAACCTTTCGTGTTGTTGTTTTAGGCTAACGTATTTATTTTTTTTTTTTACCTTTATTTAACTATCAAGTCAGTTAAGAACAAATTATTATTTACAATGATGGCCTAGGAACAATGGGTTAACTGCCTTGTTCAGGGGCAGAACGACAGATGTTTAACTTGTCAGTTTGGGGATTCGATCTAGCAACCTTTCGGTTAATGGCCCAATGCTCTAACCACTAAGCTACCTGTCGCCCCAAATGTTAGTTAAGTAGCTAGCATTTGGAACAACGTATTTGGAGTAAATTTGAGCGTACCGTAGGCTTACACATGTATCAACTGAAGAGTCACCTGAAGCTTGAGAGGAATGGGAGATGCAGTATAGGAATGCAGTGCTGAGGCAAAGGGATTGTTATGAGGATGACTGGCTACTACTCTGAACAGTGTGTGGTGAGCTTCCTGGCGCCATAGAAGTGGGTGCCATACACGCTGGTTCCCAGAGTATCACTCTACGAGATGGTCACCAGACTCCATCTTCATCAACCATCCTGACCACCTTCCTATGATCAAGCCATGAACTACCACTCTCCATCCTTGGAGGGGAGGATGCATGCACTCAAATACTTGGCCTCTATTGGTTGTAAATAATAATTCACTTTTTTTTGCACATTTTGGTACATTACAGCCTTAATCTAAAATGGATTAAATCGTTCTTTCCCCGCACATCAATCTACACGGAATACACCATAAGGACAAAGCGAAAACAGTTTTGGGATTTTTATTTTAGCAAATATATTACAAATAAAAAAGAGATACCTTATTTACATAAGTATTCAGACCCTTTGCTAAGAGACTTGAAATTGAGCTCAGGTGCAGCCTGTTTCCATTGATCAACCTTGAGATAATTCTACAACTTGAATGGAGTCCACTTGTGGTAAATTCAATTGATTGGACGTGATTTGGAAAGACACACCTGTCTATATAAGGTCCCACAGTTGCCAGTGCATATCAGAACGAAAACCAAGTCACCAGGTTGAAGGAATTGTCTGTAGATTGTGGATTGTGTAGATTTCAGGATTGTGTAGAGGCACAGCTCTGGGGAAGGGTCTGGGGAAGGGCCTCCATCATTGCATCATTGTTTAAATGGAAGAAGTTTGGAACCATGAAGACTCACGAACAGGGAGGGGCCTACGTGAATCTGTCCAATAGAAACACTAGTTCTCTTTGGAGTAATGATAACTCCCCTATGTGCAAAGAAACTAGCTAGCTAGATAACTAGGCTAACGTTAAATATGACGTTGTCGCTCAACAGCAAGTAACCATGTACAGTTGAAGTCGGAAGTTAACATACACTCAGGTTGTCATTAAAACTCGTTTTTCAACCACTCCACAAATTTCTTGTTAACAAACTATAGTCTTGGCGAGTCGTTTAGGACATCTACTTTGTGCATGACACTAGTAATTCTTCCAAGATTATTTCACTGTATCACAATATCAGTGGCTTAGAAGTTTACATATAATAAGTTGACTGTGCCGTTAAACAGCGTGGAAAATTCCAGAAAATGATGTCATTGCTTCAGAAGCTTCAAAATGTACATAATTTGAGTCAATTGGAGGTGTACCTGTGGATGTATTTCAAGGCCTACCTTCAAACTCAATGACTCTTTGCTTGACATCATGGGAAAATCAAAAGAAATCAGCCAAGACCTACGGAAAAAATTGTATCCCTGTTAAGCGGAGCGACACAGGGGAACCCAAGAGCAGACTCAGATGAGGAAACAGGGAGGAATTAACCAAAATATTTATTGTTACACAGGGAGATATGGAGTGCAGATCCGGGGAAGCTTGGATGAGTTGCATAAAAAACATATGTGGAGACTGAGTTAGCTGAGTAGAACAGGGTAAACAGGTCCTGAGGGGAATCCAAGGTAGTGGTGGTGAGTAAAATCCAGAGCAAGGTAGTTGGGTGGTGAGATGTGGAACAGGAGACAGGAGCCAGAGACAGGGCGGTAACTGCAATGAGAGGATAAATGGTGTCAGGCAAGGAAACAGGCACAGCAGTGTAACAGGATCTTGAAAAATCATAAATGGCTAGAATCATGAACTGACTGGCAGAGTGGAAATGGCATTTGTAGAGGTCTTGATTATGGAACGAGTTGCAGCTGGTAGGGATCTGCTCTAACTCCAGCACACCTGTCTCAACCACACAATCACATACCAGACTACGGTTTGCAAATGCACATGGGGACAAAGATCGTACTTTTTGGAGAAGTGTTCTCTGGTCTGATGAACCAAAAATTGAACTCTTTGGTCATAATGACCATCGTTATGTTTGGAGGAAAAAGGGGGAGGCTTGCAAGCCGAGGAACACCATCCCAACCTTGAAGCAAGGGGGTGGCAGCATCATGTTGTGGAGGTGCTTTGCTGCAGGAGGGACTGGTGCACTTCACAAAATAGATGGCATCATGAGGGAAAATTACGTGGATATATTGAAGCAATATCTCAAGACATCAGTCAGGAAGTTAAAGCTTGATTGCAAATGGGTCTTCCAAATGGACAATGACCCCAAGCATACTTCCAAAGTTGTGGCAAAATGGCTTAAGGACAACAAAGTCAAGGTATTGGAGTGGCCATCACAAAGCCCAGTCCTTAATCCTATAGACAATTTATGTGCAGAACTGAAAAGGCGTATGCGAGCAAGGAGGCCTAAAAACCTGACTCAGTTACACCAGCTTTGTCAGGAGGAATGGGACAAAAGTCACCCAACTTATTGTGGGAACTTGTGGAAGGCTACCGAAACGTTTGACCCAATTTAAACAATTTAAAGGCAATGCTACCAAATACTAATTGAGTGTATGTAAACTTCTGACCCACTGAGAATGTGATGAAATAAATAAAAGCTGAAATAAAGCATTCTCTCTACTATTATTCTGACATTTCACATTCTTAAAATAAAGGGGTGATCGTAACTGACCTAAAACAGGGAATTCTTACTTGGATTAAATGTTAGGAATTGTGAAAAACTAAGGTGGCTAAGGTGTATGTAAACTTTCGACTGTACCTACCAATACTATTCGAACAGTTAAAACTTCTAGTCTTAGCTACTAAAGTATGTAGCTAGCTGAAGGCGCGGCAGGTAGCAGGCTGCAAATCTGTTTTCAAAGATGTAAGATTAAATAGTTGTCCTCATTTTAAATTTGAACAAAAACCACTTACATTTGAAGACCACCGCAGGGTTTGTTTTGTTGTTTACTTGACGATACTCACAGTCCCCCTCTTCCAATTTATTGTGGCTATGAAATTCCTGAAAAGTGTGATGCGAATTCTACGAGATTAAAATCCCAAATTAGTATAACATCCTAGCATTTACAGCATACTCCATTTTCTAACATTCACATTTATAAAAGATTCTATTTTCGAATACTAAGAATGCGTCATGCGCAATTGCATTGTCTCCCGCTATTGGTCAATTTCTCTGGCGCATCCCCATATGTAATTGACAACTGATGATCAGCTGTTCTCAAAGCCGAAATGAGAATGACATCTGGGCATTTAAAGTATACTACTTTTTCGAAATGTCACACACTATAAAAAAAAAAATAATAATAATTGCATACTCAAATGGCCTATGATATATGATGCAAGTATGAGTACTTGGACATGGCCAGTGTGTGTGTGTGTTTGTGTGTGAGCAAGTGTTAACCTTCAAGAACATTGATAAGAGAGAGTAGGCCTACTTAAACATTGGGATCATAATAGCTGTTACAGTGACTTGTGTTGTTTATGGTGAAAATGCTATTAAAACATGTCGATAATATTGTGTTTCCATCCCTTACAATCAAAGAATAGTATGCCTGTAACTTAATACACTGGTTTTAAATGGACAAATATCTGATATCTGAGCAGTGAGTCTAAACTGTGTCTGAACCTAAGTCTCCAGGTGTGTGAGCAATGTGCGCATGTGTGTTTGCATCACTTATTTGTTTTGTATGCTTCTGAGAGCATGAGTGGGTGGCTGCAGCATGCGTTTATGTGTGTGAGTGTGTGTGTGTGTGTGTGTCTGTGTGAGTGTGTGTGTGTCTGAGTGTGTGTGTCTGTGTGTGCGCGTGTGTGTGTGCGTGTGTGTGTGTGAGTACAATGTACTGTATGTGTGTGAGTGGGTGTGGGCGGCAGTGGGTGGGTTGAAGGGGGCTGAACTTTCCGGAACTGTCAGTTCTCAACAATGAGATAAGAGTAAACAAGCGTGATGAAGGCTAATCACATTAAGGTTAGGCACATACCATGTAGGCATGGCCCTTTAATCCACACGGCTCCATAACCTGCTCATATTAACCTAATCCCAGAGAGAGAGGAGGACCAAGAGAGGCTTTTAAATTGAATTACACTAGTATCATCATCTTTAGGCCAATTAGCCGGGCTGCACTGTCTATACAGTACTGTAGCAGAAAACTCATGATTGTATGATTTGGACTGTATGATTTGGAGATAGTGAAATACTTTTTCATAGGGTTTCATAGGCCCAAACCGGAACGCCGGTTTTGTCATTAAGTACCTTCATGTTCAGCGATATACAACAGAGCAAATAATTAGTACAGATATTATAGTCAGTGGGCCATTTCCTGTGTCACAGTCTATTCAGAAAAATCCATGAAACACCTTCAAGTCCATCAGATCTATATAAAGGTCCTTGTTAACCATCTAATAACGTATTTTCTTCAGGACAAAGTGAAGGGAAATGAGGCCAGATGGAACTCCTAGCTTGATCTTGTTCTTCAATCAGGAGTTGCACTCTCCCCCAGACTTTCTGAACTTTACTAAGTAAACCTTATTCCTCCTCCCCTACTGCCAAAAGAAATGAATCACCATCAAGCCATAGATCAAAGGGAGAGAGAGAGAGAGAGAGAGAGAGAGAGAGAGAGAGAGAGAGAGAGAGAGAGAGAGAGAAGGAGTAAAGGAAGATAAGAGGAGACAGATAGAGAGATGTGGTGGAATGGTGGAGGAGACGGTAAGAGACAAGATAGAGAGAGTGGGGGGGAGGCGAAAGGGGTAAGCATAAGAAGAGAGGGAGATGGAAAGTGAGAGGGATGGATGAAGGAGCGAGAGGGAGAAAGAGGACAGGAGGGAGAGAGCGAGAGTGAGGGAGAGAGAGGGAGAGAGAGAGAGAGAGAGAGAGAGAGAGAGAGAGAGAGAGAGAGAGAGAGAGAGAGAGAGAGAGAGAGAGAGAGAGAGAGAGAGAGAGAGAGAGAGAGAGAGAGAGAGAGAGAGAGAGAGAGAGAGAGAGAGAGAGAGAGAGAAAGACAGAGAGATGGAGAGAAAGAGAGGGAGGGAGGGAGAGAGAGAAAGGGCGGGAGGTAGAGGGAGGGCAGGAGAGAGGCAGGGAGGGAGGGAGATAGGTCCTTGAAGTAGACCCTGGATGCTTGGACCAGCTGGACTCTGAGAGCTGCCTGCTGATCCTGGCTGCCCTCCCAGTCCCTCCCTCCCTGCCTCCTCTCCTCCCTCTACAATCCCAGTGAACATGCAGCTGGTCTCTCTTATAGCCCCAGCCCAGGTTAGCAGGTGAACTCTGAGCGTGGTTCCTCACTCCGGGGGCCTTGCAATGAGGCTATCTCCTCTCCTCAGTCTCTCTTCACCCCATAGTTGGACACATGGTTAACATGGGCGTGACCTCTCCATGGCACAGCTGCTGTGTGACCACAGTCCCCTGGCTTCTGTCCCCAATTTACCACGGCTGACCACACTAACATGCAGGCCTTTATCCAACACACCACTGTCTGCCACCAGGCAGGCTGGATCAAAAAAAACATACTTTAGAAGATGTAAACAAATGGTGAAGATTTCGTTTTAGTGTCATCAAAGAGGTATTTGCTTCTTTTTTTTTGCAGACAAAAGGTGCAGGGATGTAGCCAATGAGGAAAATGTTTGTGAAGAGAAAATCAACAGAGTTCCTGGATATCCTATGGTAAATGGTATCATCTACATATGTGATATGTATGATAGGTCTACAAGGCACTGCATTGACTGTCAAATAATATGTGAGTGATGGGGGAGAAATCTATACAGTTACATATCGAGATATTACTTTGTCAATACATGTTTATCGTAGCATTTTGATAATGTTTCAATATTGTTTTTGTGCTAGTTGGTTGTACCTGCGCCAAAACTATTTTTCCTTCATAGCTTGTTCTTCATCTTCTTTCTAAATCGGGTGTCACTCCCTGACCATAGTAAGCTGTTTATTCTCTGTGTTGGTTGGGGCGTGATAGTGACTTGAGTTGGTCACCTAGGTGAAATTGTATTTCTATGGTGGCCTGATATGGGGCCCAATCAGAGGCAGCTGTTTATCGTTGTCTCTGATTGGGGATCATATTTAGGTAGCCATTTCCCCATGGTTATTCGTGGGATCTTGTCTACATTTAGTTGCCTGAGTGCACACCAGTAGCTTCACGTTTGGTTTGTGCTTCATTGTTTTGTTTTTTTGGTGAGTTTCAGTGCGTTGGTCTACCCTTAACGACGAAGGTGACAGAAGATCCCACCACCAACGGACCAAGCAGCGTGGTCAGGAGGACTGGACCTGGGAGGAAATCCTGGAGGGAGCAGGACCCTGGACAAGGGCCAGGGAGTATCGCCGTTCCGCTTTCGCTGCCTCCATCTCCTCCTTCGGACGGCGATACTCCCCGGCGAAAGCGGAACGGCGACGATACGAGGAGTTAGCTCAACGAAGCAAGCACGAGAGGCAGCCGGGAACCGTTCCGTATTTCACTGAAAGAATAAACGTCTTGTTTTCGAGTTGATAGTTTCCGGATTCGACCATATTAATGACCTAAGGCTCGTATTTCTGTGTGTTATTATGTTATAACTAAGTCTATGATTTGATAGAGCAGTCTGACTGAGTGGTGGTAGACACCAGCAGGCTCGTAAGCATTCATTCAAACAGCACTTTTGTGCGTTTTGCCAGCAGCTCGTTGCTGTGCTTCAAGCATTGAGCTGTTTATGACTTCAAGCCTATCAACTCCCAAGATTAGGCTGGTGTAACCGATGTGAAATGGCTAGCTAGTTAGTGGGGTGCGTGCTAATAGCTTTTCAAACGTCACTCGCTCTGAGACTTGGAGTGGTTGTTCCTCTTGCTCTGCAAGGGTCGCGGCTTTTGTGGAGCGATGGGTAACGCTGCTTCGAGGGTGGCTGTTGTTGGTGTGTTCTTGGTTCGTGCCCAGGTAGGGGCGAGGAGAGGGACGGAAGCTATACTGTACAGTGGCAATACTAAAGTGCTTATAAGAACATCCAATAGTCAAAGGTATATGACATGCAAATCTTATAGAGAGAAATTGTCCTATAATTCCTATAATAACTACAACCTAAAACTTCTTACCTGGGAATATTGAAGACTCCTTATAAAGGAACCACCAGCTTTCGTATGTTCTCATGTTCTGAGCAAGGAACTTAACCATTAGCTTTTTTACACGGCACATATTGCACTTTTACTTTCTTCTCCAACACTTTGTTTTTGCATTATTTACACCAACGTTTCATTTTATTTGAGGCTAAATTGATTTTATTGATGTATTATAAGTTAAAATTAGTGTTCATTCAGTATTGTTGTAATTGTCATTATTACAAATACATTATTTTTTTTAAATCGGCCAATTAATTGGTATCGGTGGTTTTTTAGGCCTCCAATAATCGGTATCGCCGTTGAAAAATCATAATCGGTCGACCTCTTAGTAGGGCCCAATCTGAATCTGTCCAATATAAACTCTATTTTGTCCAATTACTGTCATTTTATGGTTTGCTACGGTGTGCACTAACGAACTCACTTCCGTCATCATGAAGTGCTTTGAGAGACTAGTCAAGGACCATATCACCTCCACCCTACCTGACACCCTAGACCCACTCCAATTTGCTTACCGCCCAAATAGGTCCACAGACGATGCAATCTCAACCACACTGCACACTGCCCTAACCCACCTGGACAAGAGGAATACCTATGTGAGAATGCTGTTCATCGACTACAGCTCGGCATTCAACACCATAGTACCCTCCAAGCTCGTCATCAAGCTCGAGACCCTGGGTCTCGACCCCGCCCTGTGCAACTGGGTACTGGACTTCCTGACGGGCCGCCCCCAGGTGGTGAGGGTAGGCAACAACATCTCCTCCCCGCTGATCCTCAACACTGGGGCCCCACAAGGGTGCGTTCTGAGCCCTCTCCTGTACTCCCTGTTCACCCACGACTGCGTGGCCACGCACGCCTCCAACTCAATCATCAAGTTTGCGGACGACACAACAGTGGTAGGCTTGATTACCAACAACGACGAGACGGCCTACAGGGAGGAGGTGAGGGCCCTCGGAGTGTGGTGTCAGGAAAATAACCTCACACTCAACGTCAACAAAACTAAGGAGATGATTGTGGAATTCAGGAAACAGCAGAGGGAACACCCCCCCATCCACATCGATGGAACAGTAGTGGAGAGGGTAGCAAGTTTTAAGTTCCTCGGCATACACATCACAGACAAACTGAATTGGTCCACTCACACTGACAGCGTCGTGAAGAAGGCGCAGCAGCGCCTCTTCAACCTCAGGAGGCTGAAGAAATTCGGCTTGTCACCAAAAGCACTCACAAACTTCTACAGATGCACAATCGAGAGCATCCTGGCGGGCTGTATCACCGCCTGGTACGGCAACTGCTCCGCCCTCAACCGTAAGGCTCTCCAGAGGGTAGTGAGGTCTGCACAACGCATCACCGGGGGCAAACTACCTGCCCTCCAGGACACCTACACCACCCGATGTCACAGGAAGGCCATAAAGATCATCAAGGACATCAACCACCCGAACCACTGCCTGTTCACCCCGCTATCATCCAGAAGGCGAGGTCAGTACAGGTGCATCAAAGCTGGGACCGAGAGACTGAAAAACAGCTTCTATCTCAAGGCCATCAGACTGTTAAACAGCCACCACTAACATTGCCACTGACCCAACTCCAGCCACTTTAATAATGGGAATTGATGGGAAATGATGTAAATATATCACTAGCCACTTTTAACAATGCTACCTTATATAATGTTACTTACCCTACATTATTCATCTCATATGCATACGTATATACTGTACTCTACATCATCGACTGCATCCTTATGTAATACATGTATCACTAGCCACTTTAACTATGCCACTTTGTTTACTTTGTCTACATACTCATCTCATATGTATATACTGTACTCGATACCATCTACTGTATGCTGCTCTGTACCATCACTCATTCATATATCCTTATGTACATATTCCTTATCCCCTTACACTGTGTATAAGACAGTAGTTTTGGAATTGTTAGTTAGAGTACTTGTTGGTTATCACTGCATTGTCGGAACTAGAAGCACAAGCATTTCGCTACACTCGCATGAACATCTGCTAACCATGTGTATGTGACAAATACAATTTGATTTGATTTGATTTGATTCGAATACACTCCATGAGGAAGGCTGTTGTGGAAGGTTCCACTCACTGAGTCCACTCATTGGCTCTCTTAAGAGCACAACAACAGGTGGGTGTGAGGTGCAACCAGGCACCAGAAGCACAAGGCACTTCTATGTGGCATCTATCATATCGTCAGGCAATTTTACAGACTGACATGAGCTAATGATTTCAGCTCAATGGAGTCACGCGAATGAGAACGTCCGGGTGAACGCTGTCGTCATGCGGGCTCCACTCCCCCGGGTGCACGTTGTGCGGGCATACGTATGTCATCAGAAGAGAGGAGAATCGTTTGGGCTTTCATTAGAGACCTGTCTGTCACAGTAGGGTGTTTGTCCACTGACGGGGGTGTTATGTAAGGCTGCTGCTATTCACCTGGCACATTGGCGTCTTTCATTGGTGTGTGGCTGTTAGCTGGGGCTTCAGCGATACAGTACGTCTGAGGAGGTAGCATTCGTTTGAGAAGCGTAAGTATATGACATAAAACCTCTGAAATATCACTTGCTTTCAAAGAAGCAATCATTTAAAATGTCCTATCATCCTTTTCTAATTCAGGGGGTGGCCTAGTGGTTAGAGCGTTGGGCTAGTAACCAAAAGGTTACAAGTTCAAACCCCCGAGCTGACAAGGTACAAATCTGTTGTTCTGCCCCTGAACAGGCAGTTAACCCACTGTTCCTAGGCTGTCATTGAAAATAAGAATTTGTTCTTAACTGACTTGCCTAGTTAAATAAAGAAATTAACTGTAACAAACAACATTTCCATGGTGCCTTTCATAGAATCTGAAAGTGCATCAAGACCAAAGAACAATCAAACAATATGACAGGTCAACCATTAGAGGCCAAGATCTTCTGCAGATGGAGAGGGTTCGGTCATGGCTTGGGCGTAGGGAGCTGGTCAGAAGACGGTAGATGATGGTGCTGAAGTCTGCTGATGATTTTGTAGAGGGCAAGCCAGGGAACCAGCCTGACTCTTGTAGCCACTGGGGTGATGCCTCAGCAGCTCTGGGTGCCAAGAAGCTCACCACACAAACTTCAGAATAGTAGCCAGTCGTCCTCACTACGAGAACGAGAAGCATCAGCACTGCTGTATTCCTCTGGCTCCCATTCCTCTCACACTTCCTCTCCTCAAATGATGTTCTCAAAAGATCGAGAATTGGCAGCCAGGTGAAACAAAAAAATGGTACTGTGTCCAGATGCATTTTTCAAACAAAAACATTAGCCTTATGCATATGCATCTATGCGTCTTTGTATACTTGCCAAAGATGCTTTCATTTACATGTCTGGTTAACAAAGGAGGAGAGAATGAAGAAAGAAAGGGAGAGATAGGTGAAAGGAGTCAGCATCAGTGAACGAAGAGTACCCTGCTTTGAAAGGGAGGAGGAGAAAAAAGAGGAGAGAAGAAAATGGGGCCTTGGAATCAAAGCCAGTCACTTCAAGGGCCTGAACTTGGCCATTGAATTCCTTGGAAGAGCTTCTTATCCACGCAGGGAGGAGAAAGAGGGCTGGTAAAAAAAAAAATGTGAGCGATGGAGAGAGAGAAACTGAGAGAGAAAGAAAGAGAGAAAGTGGAGACAGGGTTTAGTGAGAGAGAGAAAGCGAGGGGGGAAAAAAATAACCACCAAGGCAGTGGATCACAAAACTGGCACTTTCTTTCTTTGCGGGCGGAGTTTTTCAGCTACGACACTCAACTGACCTGTTTCCAAATAATCAACAGAAAAAAGATTAACTCCCTTAACAAGAGCAGTTTTCACAGTCTAGCACACAAAGAGAGGGATCGGGTAAAAGATGAGAGGGTTGGCCGCATTGTGCTGGCCCACTTAAATCTTATTTCCAATTCAGTAAATGTGTTATTTGACTTGGCAAGTGAGCTGGTATGTCTAGTAGAGCAACGGGGAGTCTGGTCCGACCGATGCCAAGTTTGCAGCAGCCCCACTGAACAGCTTCAGCCTTGGCTAGTGACCTTACGCTAAGTGGGTGGTTTGGCCTGCCGGAAGAAAAAAAAAAAAAAAAAAAACTGTGAATAGCATTAACCTCCGCTTCAAGTTCAAGCCATGATTTCAAATCTCCTTCTGTGCACTTCTCCAACATTAAGGGGAAAAGAATAAGTAGGCAGCGAGGAAGATAACCGTTTCATAGATGAAATCAGAAGAAAAAAAAACGTGTTGGGTAAAAACAGAGAGAGCGGGTGGTGACTCCCCCTGACACTATGTAGGTCCATGCTACAGTAGTTAGTGCTGGCAGTTAGGCAACTTTTTTGTCAGCATAATGTGACTAGCAGGAATGGAAAATATCTCTCTGTTTGCTTTTTTGAATGGTGGAAAATGAACACTATGAGAAAAAGCCTGTATTATGCTGTGAAATCAAAATGAATGCAACATTATTAGGAACGTGGAAAAATCTAATAAAAGGTCTCAGTGATTGACCTAAAACAGCAAACCGATCATTCCACTTTTCTGAAACAATAAATCTGTGCTTATTAGGGGAACTCATCAAGTCACATGACGCCTAGAATGCAAGCGCAACAGTACATTCCATAGGAGCAGCTCCAAAATAAATATGCTAATCGTACTTTTAATGGCTGGGTCGAAAACTAGACCCACATACTTTTTATACACACGGAAATAAACAATGTGCTAAATATAATATATGCAGCATACACTCGGGTCTAAAATGATTGACATCCTTGATAAAGATTAAGGATTTTATCCTTGATAAAGATTCAAATTATTAATAAAGATTGATAAATAATACAAATACTGAAGTTATATTGTATGCCACATTGTTGGTGGAAATTATGTCATTTTATACTAATACTAATTGCTTAGAGAAATAGTCTTTGTTTAGCAAGTAATATATATATATTTCTCTCAAAAACATAGGGGTCAAAATGATTGGCGCACCAATTTCCAGATCCTTGATATCCTTCGTCAACACATGGACTGCCCTCTTCAATTCAAACCGCGTGTTTTCAATGGGGTTCAAGTCCGAAGACTGAAATGGCCATTGATTTGTTTTGGGGTTTATTAACCATTTCTTTGTGGAATTTGATGTGAGTTTGGGGTTATTGTCTTGCTGGAAGATCCACCTGCAGCCAAGTTTCAGTCTCCTGTCAGTGGCACCAGGTTTTGTAGCTAAAATGTCCTGGTACTGGGTAAAGTTAACGATGCCGTTGACCTTAACAAGGGCCCCAGGACCAGTGGAAGATAAATAGGTCCCATAACATCAAATATACACCACCATATTTTACAGTAGGTATTGGGTTCTTTTCTGCTTATGCAGCATTATTTCGACCCCAAACCCACCACAAGTGTGTGTAGCCAAATGATGCAGAAGCCGAAAAGAACCAATACCAATGTCAGATTCTACTGTGTATATACAGTATACATAGTGCATTCAGGAAGTATTCAGACACCCTGACATTTTCAAAATGTTATTACGTGACAGTACTATTAAAAAAAAAATCCCTCATCAATCTACACACGACACTCCATAATGACAAAAGCAAAAACAGGTTTTTAGACATTTAGGAAGTTTCTCCCATTCTTCTGCACAGATCCTCTCAAGCTACATCAGGTTGGATGGGGAGCCTCGCTGCACAGCTATTTTCAGGTCTCTCCAGAGATGTTCGATCGGGTTCAAGACTGGGCACTAGGCTGGGCCACTCGAGGACATTCAGAGAATTTTCCCAAAGCCACTCCTGCGTTGTCTTGGCTGTGCGCTTTCGGTCGTTGTCCTGTTGGAAGGTGAACCTGTTGGAAGGTCATGAGAGCGCTGAAGCAGGTTTTCATCAAGGATCTCTCTGTACTTTGCTCCATTCATCTTTCCCTCGATCCTGACTAGTCTCCCAGTCCCTGCCGCTGAAAACATCCCCACAGCATGATGCTGCCACCACCATGCTTCTCCATAGGGATGGTGCCAGGTTTCCTCCAGATGTGACACTTGGCATTCAGGCCAAAGAGTTCAATCTTGGTTTCATCAGACCAGAGAATCTTATTTTTGGCTAATTCCAAGCGGGCTGTTTACTGAGGATTGGCTTCTGTCTGGCCACTCTACCATAAAGGCCTGATCGATGGAGTGCTGCAGAGATGGTTGTCCTTCTGGAAGGTTCTCCCATCTCCACAGAGGAACTCTGGAGCTCTGTCAGAGTGACCATCGGGTTTTTGGCCCTTCTCCCCCAATTGCTTTAAAAAAATGCATCTTTATTTAACTAGGCAAGTCCAATAAGAACAAATTCTGATTTTCAATGATGACCTAGGAACAGTGGGTTAACTGCTTTGTTCAGGGGCAGAACAACAGATTATTACCAGCTCTGGGATTTGATCTTGCAACCTTTCGGTTACTAGTCCAACGCTCGAAACACTAGGCTACCTGCCTCCAGCTCTGGGCAGCCAACTCTAGGAAGAGTATTGGTGGTTCCAAATTTTAGATTTTTGTTTCCAACTATGCGTCTTTGTGAGACGCATAGTAGGTTAACAGATGATCTCCGCTGGTGTGGTTCCCACCGTGAAGCATGGAGGAGGAGGTGTGATGGTGCTTTGCTGGTGACACTGTCGCTGATTTATTTAGAATTCAAGGCAGACTTAACCAGCATGGCTACCACAGCATGTGATATGCCATCCCATCTGGTTTGCGCTTAGTGGGACTATGTCACACATGTCCAGGCTGTGTAAGGGCTATTTGACCAAGGAGATTGATGGAGTGCTGCATCAGATTACCTGGCCTCCACAATCACCCAACCTCAACCAAATTGCGATGGTAAAGGATGAGTTGGACCGCAGAGTGAAGGAAAAGCAGCCAACAAGTGCTCAGCATATGTGGGAACTATTTCAAGACTGTTGGAAAAGCATTCCTCATGAAGCTGGTTGAGAGAATGCCAAGAGTGTGTTATTTCATAGTTTTGATGTTTTCACTATTACTCTACAATGTAGAAAATAGTAAAAATAGAGAAAAACCCTTGAATAAGTAGGTGTGTCCAAATGTTTGTCTGGT
This sequence comes from Oncorhynchus keta, assembly GCF_023373465.1. Lineage (NCBI taxonomy): Eukaryota > Metazoa > Chordata > Actinopteri > Salmoniformes > Salmonidae > Oncorhynchus > Oncorhynchus keta. The sequence continues at coordinate 3,178,655 of NC_068445.1, read as the reverse complement.
ACTGTATGTTAATAATGTTTTTTTTATTTTTATACATTTGCAAAAATAATTTTAGAATACGGCTGTAACATAACAAAATGTGGAAAAATGGAAGGGGTCTGAATACTTTCCGAATACACTGTATGTATTTATATATATATTTGGGACAGGTTCCAATCCTCTAAAACATTAATCACTAGTCTATGCCCTACATGTATGGTCTTTATGGTCCCCTATGAAGCACTATTTCACCTGAGCCCTAGGGTAAATGGAAGAGAAGCATACATTATCTACATTACAGAGAATGGCATTATTATTATATTATATATTATATTATTATCAACATTAAAGAAGAATGGCATTGCATCTCCAGAATAGCCAAACATGACCCTTTTGTAAGCACAAAACTAAGGAGATGATTGTGGACTTCAGGAAACAGCAGAGGGAACACCCATCCACATCGATGGAACAGTAGTAGAGGGTAGCTAGTTTTAAGTTCCTCCCACATCACAGACAAACTGAATTGGTCCACTCACACTGACAGTCTTCATTCAACCTCAGGAGGCTGAAGAAATTCGGCTTGTCACCAAAAGCACTCACAAACTTCTACAGATGCACAATCGAGAGCATCCTGGCGGGCTGTATCACCGCCTGGTACGGCAACTGCTCCGCCCTCAACCGTAAGGCTCTCCAGAGGGTAGTGAGGACTGCACAACGCATCACCGGGGCAAACTACCTGCCCTCCAGGACACCTACACCACCCGTTGTTACAGGAAGGCCATAAAGATCATCAAGGACATCAACCACCCGAACCACTGCCTGTTCTACAGGTGCATCAAAGCTGGGACCGAGAGACTGAAAACAGCTTCTATCTCAAGGCCATCAGACTGTTAAACAGCCACCACTAACAGTGAGTGGCTGCTGCCAACACACTGTCATTGACACTGACCCAACTCCAGCCATTTTAATAATGGGAATTGATGGGAATTATGTAAATATATCACTAGCCTCTTTAAACAATGCTACCTTATATAATGTTACTTACCCTACATTATTCATCTCATATGCATATGTATATACTGTACTCTACATCATCGACTGCATCCTTATGTAACACATGTATCACTAGCCACTTTAACTATGCCACTTTGTTTACTTTGTCTACACACTCATCTCATATGTATATACTGTACTCGATACCATCTACTGTATGCTGCTCTGTACCATCACTCATTCATATATCCTTATGTACATATTCCTTATCCCCTTACACTGTGTATAAGACAGTAGTTTTGGAATTGTTAGTTAGATTACTTGTTGGTTATCACTGCATTGTCGGAACTAGAAGCACAAGCATTTCGCTACACTCGCATTTAACATCTGCTAACCATGTGTATGTGACAAATAAAATTTGATTTGATTTGATTTGAAAAAGAAGTGTCAGTAGACTTCTGGCACTATCCTGTCCTCCATGTGAGAGCGCTCCGGACCCAGGGGAGGTTTTTCCCACGGCAGGCCCAGGCCAGGCAGGCCGAGCTTGGCCACATGACGTCAGCACCAGCCAGCTAAGAAAAACCATCTCCAGCTCCAACTCAGAACAGCACTCAAGTGCCTCTTATTATCTTAAACTCATAGGAATTTGAGAGATGACACAAACACCCCCCCCCCCCCTAATCCCCACGGTGGGAAAAACAAGGGAATGAGAGAAAGGAGGATCGGAAGAGGAGGCTGAGGAATTGCGGCAAGGTCGGAAGGAGGATTCATAGAGAAATGGTGTGCCTGGCAGTGTGTCAAGGGTCAGGGCTTGTATTGCTGCTCGTCATCCCTGTAGTCTTGTCAGCGCCTGGGTCTCTGTGGTTGGAAGAGCGATTGTTTTACAAGGTACATCAGTCCTCTGGGGAGCTGCCATTTCCTCTTTCCCACTGTTACATTAACACAACTCGCCTTTTCTTCACTCATACAGTTTATCTTTGATTGTTAATGTGTTACTCAGCGCACAGAGTAAACATCCCCCTGAATTTGCAGCAGAAATCATTGCTTCCTGGTGTTATATTTACTGATATGAAAAAATCATAATCAAAGCATGAGATGGCGTGTGCCATCACTACACAAGGTGGGATTTGCACCCACTTTTGGATGTGAATATTTTGGAATGTTAAAGCATTCCCTTTGGTCTGTGCCCCAGATTCAATAAACAGGGAAATTCAAATAATCATCACCCCCTCTTCCCGGTGGGCCTCATACATGGGGGAAGGGGACAAGTCATGAGAACCATACAGTGTTGATCCAGCCGGTAAGCTTGACCAATTGGGTTCGTTTCTCAAAGAATACTTTTATTCAAGCGGCCCCGAGATCCCCATGTGTGATGGAAATCCTTCTCACAACCCTATCCCATCCACATCTTATTTCAGTCTGCGGTTCTTGGCTCAGGCCATCTCCCCGAAACCCAAACAGTGTTATTACAGGTCTTTTGTGGCCAGTAACAGGACATTAGTCAAAACAAATATGTAAATCTAGTAAGAGAGAGAGAGAGAGAGAGAGAGAGAGAGAGAGAGAGAGAGAGAGAGAGAGAGAGAAGGAGCCTGGCCGGGGTTAGAGTGATGTCGATGGCCTTAGTTGTCTGCAACCAAGCAAATGCAGTCAGAAGTGAAAGAATATCGCGCTAGTGATTAGTGAAAAGGCACTGAAACCCATAAATACAACCCAGCTGGCATATCTACAGCAGAGTATGTGGTGAAACCTAATGCTCCCATCAGATCCGAATGCAGCAGTGCAGTAACGATGATAATAACTGAATATTCATTTCAGCGCTAGCGGAAGACAAACATTTTTGTCGTTAATGACGTCTCCCGGGAGGAAGTTCATTACACAAGGCTGTTATGCAACACACCCTGTCACTTTGACAGGTCAAAGAAGGTTCACACTTCTAAACACGAGGACAAATGTACCCCCGTGTTCGTTAGTGAGCTCGGCCTTGTGGGTTGCATCATTTTTTGGGGGGTCAACAAATAGGGTAAGTTTCCCTCGGTGGGTGTCCTGCTTAGTCTTGTACAGGGACATATGGAGCGTATATATAAACAGGTAAACCATGTCCTATTTTGAGAAAAGTGTTTATGAGCCTTTTACACCAAATTAGCGCTGTTTCGTGTTAGCATTAACGTTATTTGCTGGCTGCCATTTCGACTGGCGTTCACCCCCCCCCCCCTTTTTTACCACCACATCCCTGGACTTGCCCTACTAGTACAGTTGCGTACTCTGACCTTAAATCATTTTCACAGACAGACACTTCAACAGAATGTGTCATTCATGTAATTGATACAAGCAACAAAATAAAATATTGACCTCACTCAGTAATTATGGAGCTATTCGGGATATAATGTGGTTTGGTCATCACCATGGGATGTCTGCCACTTCCTCCAGAAAAGATCTGGCTCTGGACTGTTAGTAATGACGTTTAAGTGTGTGTGTGTGTGTGTGTGTGTGTGTGTGTGTGTGTGTGTGTGTGTGTGTGTGTGTGTGCGTGCGTGCGTGCATGTGCATCAGTGTGGTGTGCGTGCATGTGCATCAGTGTGCATTTGGAATAGGATTTATCATGTCCTTTCATACAGTATAGACAATAGAATATGAGTCAGCCACAGGTTTTCCTGATGGGATGTGTGTCTATACAGTGTGTGTGTGTGTGTGTGTGTGTGTGTGTGTGTGTGTGTGTGTGTGTGTGTGTGTGTGTGTGTGTGTGTGTGTGTGTGTGTGTGTGTGTGCATCAGTGTGCATTTGGAGCAGATGAATCCAGTGTTTGGAATAGGATTTATCATGTCCTTTCATACAGTATAGACAATAGAATATGAGTCAGCCGCAGGTTTTCCTGATGGGATGTGTGTCTATACAGTGTGTGTGTGTGTGTGTGTGTGTGTGTGTGTGTGTGTGTGTGTGTGTGTGTGTGTGTGTGTGTGTGTGTGTGTGTGTGTGTGCGTGCGTGCGTGCGTGCGTGTGTGTGTGTGAGAGAGAGAGAGAGGCAAGGTACTGTACTGTGGTTACACACTCCACAGTGCTGTAACACACCTGATTGATGGATGCAGCCTGGGCCTGCATGTTTGCGGGGATGGGAGTCATTGCACAGGAGCAAACAAAAGATGGAATACTGTGACACTCTCCATTACGAAGCCTTGCAGACACTGTAACCGAGACACAAAACACGTTGAGTCACATGCGTGCACACACACACACACACCCCCTAAACCCACCAAACTGCCTGCAGATCTACCTGCCAGCTGCTGCCAGTCAGAAGGAAAGATGGGCTTTGTTGGTTTTGTGAAGCACACCGACAAGGTCCCTCTGGAGACTGCAGGTCCTCGGCAGCGTAGCTCCAGCCTTCTCCACTCCGCCGCACAGGCAATCTGTTTTCTATATTACCAGCCTGTATCACTGTACTATGCACTATAGAACAGCAATTGAGCAGGAAATGAAGTTAGGGGATCGGTATTTGGCAGAGGAGAACGGGCTGGTGGTCTTCCCCGCATACAAGGATCATTAAATATCACAGAAGTTTCTTGATACATTTCCGTCTCTCCTCAAAACCTTCTCCCCTCCTCTCATTTTCCTCTATTGAGTGCGTGTGGGAAACAAAACATCCTAATGGGTATTTGAACAGCTTGAAATGTGTCGGCCTGGGAATCGCTTCTCAGTGACAGTGAGTGCTGGTGGAGACTTTCAACATTTCATAGAGGCAAAAATATGGAACATGTCTTTCTCTCTCTCCCTGCCTCTGTCTCATTCTTTCCCCTCCTCTCTGTCAAGCCCCCACTATTTCCCACTTCTACTCTCTCTATACACACTCACAGAGGACAGTCTCTTAGGCTAAGCCTCTTTGGATTAACAGATGTGCAAGATCCATTTTTCCCCTCTCCGTCTCTCCTCCTCCTTCCTTCCTCCTTTCTCCCAGTCCCTTTCTTACATTATTTTTCCCCCACTCACTCTCACCCACTTCCCTGGTTCTAGCGTATACAACATGATTTTGGAGGGGAGTGTTGATTCCCCATCTGGTCTTGGCTGACTAAGTGAGAGTATGCGGGCTTGAGGAAGTGTTAGGCGGTGTGTGTACGTGTGTGTGTGTGTGGCAGAACACCACTCATCCTGCACTTAATCATTCCGTTAACAGCTTCATGACACACACACACACACACACACACACACACACACACACACACACACACACACACACACACACACACACACACACACACACACACACACACACACACACACACACACACACACACACACACACACACACTCTAGACCTTATGGCTGACAGAGAGGATGATCCCTGTCTACTCCACATGTTCCATGAACAGTTAATATACAAATAAGTATATTAGCCAACTGTCACAGCAACCCATCCTTACCTTAGGCTATATCCTTACTGTGTGTTTGTAACACACAGGCGCTTGTACGGTATCAACCAGTCCGTGTCTGTGTTGGTGGTCTTTGAGATCAGAGAAGACATGGAACTGTAGCATTCAAGAGTTCCATCTCGGTAATTTCTCATGTTAATGATGCTAATGAATCCATTATCTTGTACTTCTACTTGCGCAGATAGCTGGAGATGTGTAATTGGTACAGTAGGGGGGATAATGGAATGTTTTACAACGACGGTACAATTTGCATCGAGGTGGTGACAGACATACATGCATGTCTTCCCGTGTCTACAGCACACACAAGCGTACTGAGTTTGCAAAAGCCAGAAAAATCTTTTTTCTCTTCTCCAACACAAATGGCCTCTATGTTTTCTTTTAGACTCCCCAAAAAAAAGTTCGTTTTTTTTTTGTTTCCTTTATTAACTACTTAATCATAAACCTAATTATCAAACGAATAATTAACTTCGTTTTCAAATTAATTTTCCGTATGGACGGTGTCTAATTGGAGAGGAATAGGTAGCCAAATGCCCCAGATCTCAACTGATTAATGAAAGTATTCATAGAAGACATTCAGAGTTCATTGATATCGTCGTTTCTCCTCATCACGTTGGAGACAATCATTCTGCCCCGCTAGCGGAGTGCCCGGCAATTGCGCAGACGTCGAATAGATGTTTTTCTCTGAAAACACAACGCTCAAGAGAACAATCAATTAAACCAAATCTACACCTGGACAGATCATCAAAAGTCAAACGGAAAATAAGCCTAGTGACTTCGTGTCGCTCTCTGTTATAACACCTGATCTCAGCACATGGTTCAGAGTCCAACAGGTGCTGACTGACACTGCCCATTTAGGTGTGCGCTGTGATAGCAAGGCGTTAGACAAGGCCAGGCCTGTAGGACCACAAAGAGAGGCCATGGCCACTATCAGAGGTGAATCAGCTCTGGTGTTGACAGCTAAATTAACCAATGAAGCTAGATAAGCCAGCGCAATTTGCTTCTGCCTGCAAGGCATTACAAGGGTCCAACACAAGACGGATGAAAACACACGACTGAATGAATGAATGACTGAATCAATCAATCAATCAATCACACAATGAACCTATATAATAATATGTTGTGAATCCGAAGCAATGTTATTTTTTAAGTTACAGTATGCTCATTCCTCAACATACAAAGCTAAGTCCTGCAATTCCCTTAATAGCTACACAAACATACACGCACGCACGCACACACACGCACGCACGCACACACACACACACGCACACACACACACACACACACACGCACGCACGCACGCACGCACGCACACACACACACACACACACACACACACACACACACACACACACACACACACACACACACACACACACACACACACACACACACACCCGAGGCCTGTGCGGCAGGCAGGAAGCAGAGATAAGGAGCCAAACAGGGATAAAACCCTCCTGAAGCAGTCTTGATGGACAGACATGCCACCATTAACAATGCTGTGGCTTGTGAGAGCAGGCGCTGATGGGAAGATACCCTGGCATTTGCCGTGTAAAGAAGTGGCCCCTAAAGATTTCACATTTCCAATTTCTTTGAATTATCTTCCATCTCCTGCCTGTCAGTCAGCCTGACAATCTGAGATTCGGGCTCGCCACCGAGTGGGCAGGTTATTGACAAAGCAATTCAGGGTGATATAGCGTGCCCCAATAAAACATTAGCCAAACAACACAGGGCGCTCTCGCTACCTGAAACCTGAATGGATGCCTTTTCTCTCCCTCTCTCTCCTTGCTCTCTCTCTGCCTTTCTCTCTGTCTTTTTCCCTTTCCTGATTTCTCTTCTTCTTTCGCTCTCTCTCCCTCTTCTCTCTATTTCAGGCTCTCGTGTACTCGTTCTCTCTTGCTCACCCCCCTCCCGACCGCCGTCTCTTAATCAAGACAGCTGTACTGTCCAACATGGAGGCATACCACCTTAATTTTCTCTCTGTGAGTTTCATCTCTATCGCCGACATGTACGACGTGATCCAAGCCATGTCGTAAATCTGCAACAGATAGTATTACTCTGGATTAGCTCCACTTGAGTCCAAAAGCTGGGATCTATCTGTTCTGTACTGCTGTGCACTGGCTCCCCTGAATTAATGTCCAACCCAACCACTGATGAAATTCAAGCCTGCACTAGGCACGAAACAGAATGGTTATCAGATAACAGCTTGATTCACTCGTTGGTTCAGACGGCCATGATAGAAACATCAGAACATCCCCTATAACAGTCTGAACACTACATGAATTATTTAGCGCAGACAGATTACGCTGCGAGTCTGGAAGTCTAGAGGCATGCTACGGATGCTGTGGAGCAGGAGAACAACACCTCAGACAAGGCGTGGGGGTGTGGGGCCTGCTGTATTTGTGGATGGTCTAGTCAAGTTGTGTAGTGAGGGAGAGGTTAGGGGCACAGGGGCGGCATGCCGAGGGTGCAGGCGGGGGTGAAGGGGCATGGTGTGGGGCTTGTCTGACATGTGGCCTGGCGGGCGGGCGGTTGGGTTGGACCCAGCTCTTTGGCTGGCAGCTCTGGCCGTGGCTCAGCTCGGCTCTCCCTAGAGTGACAGGCTCAGACATTAAGGCAGGCGTTTTAATTAACTGTGCCACTCTTCCACCTGCTGCCCTCAATATGCTCCTGCCCAGGCGAGCTGTCTCTCACGCTGCTCTCTCTCTCTCTCTCGATCTCTCCCTTGCTCTCTCTTCTATCTCTTTCTCTCTCTTCTCTCTCGTCTCTGTCTCTTTCCCTCTCCTCTATTTTGGTCCCCTCGGTGTATCCACATTTGGACCCTAATAACTGAGCCTCATCCCTGAAGTGAGGGCGATTCCATCAGCTTGCCGGACAGAATTAGACCGTTTCTTTTTATAAAGTGTGTCCTGCTCCACTGACCCTTCGACTGTATCTCTCTCCCTTCCCTCTCGCTTTCCTGTCTGTCTGTTAATTCTGCGCTGCCTGGCACTCATCAGCCTATTCATTAAGACCTGATTGGCCCTGGATATTTCTGTTCCCTCATGACGAACTGAGCCGGAGATCAAACCGAGGACATTATTTAGAGATGGAAACGCAGCAGGGATGTGTGTGCGCCTGTGTATGTGTGTGCGCACAGTCATTTAACTATCCCATTTAGTGCTCCGACTCCTATGGTTTAATCATTTGAATCATAAGTTGAGGACACATTCCAATGGAATAGTGCAACAAATGATCCACTTTTAGGACTCCACTTAAATCGCATTACACTTTTAATAGGGTCGATAATACATGGCGTTAGTGGCACACGAAAGAGACTCTTCAAAGTGTGGAATTAAATGGATTGATGTCCTCAGTACAGAATTAAAGCCAGGTCTACCAGACACAGCTAAAGCTAACAAATGGCCCTCTCTCACACTCTAGCTCCGTGATGGGGCCGCTGTCGTAGCCACATCCACTGTGAGGCCTGTGACCAGGCTCATACATCAGGACGGCAGGCGGGGAGCATTCATCAGTTCTGTGAGGAGAAGTGACTTTGAAGTTCTCCACCGTGATGTGAAAGACCGGCCGTGGCCTCAACCCCTGTGTTTATGTAGCCGCACTAGGGCTGGGAGAGCTCTTAACGAATGATGCTGATATATGACCGGTCCTGCTAAAAGCACATGCGGCCGCACACATGCACGCCCGTGCGCCTGCACACACAAGCACACGCGCCCGCAGCAAGGACCAGACTCAACTCAGAGTATTTTCTCACCACCAACCATTTGTAAATTATTTGTGTTTCAAGAGCCGGGTGACATGACAGTGGGTAGTGGTAATGGAGTAGTAGTTTTGTGAGCATGGTATCTAATCGTAGTGCTGTTTAACGCTACTTTGGCTAGCTAGCATTTATAGCATGGGGAGGCTAGCTGGCATATAGCATTTGAAAGGGGGCCTAGAAAAAACGACCTGTTCGCAGCATGCTGTGTCAGCTAGCATCACCCAAGCAACAGCCATGACTGTTGATCCTGGTGTGACGTCAAACTATTTCTGAGCCTCCCAGAGGCGTGTCCGCAACCCCACTGGAGAACCCTGCAGTCAACCAATCTCTCAAATATGACAACAATTCAAATGTATGTGACTAAATACTCCTGTGTTCTGGGAGTATCCAACCAACAGCGCAGTAATGGCGCAGTGCTGGACGCCCTTCTGAATTTCTCATGACCAAACCCCACAACTACCCATAACCTAAGGTGCAGGTCCATTTTCTTCAAGGTGTATAAATGTGTCCTACTTTAAGGGGCTTGTGAAGAGGGAAACAGCTGGATGACTGTAGAGCTTGCAGATCTAGGTCTAGAATAAAACCCAGGGACACTCTCACACCTCTCCCTTACCACACACAGGGTGTTGTCCTTGTTGTGCTGGGGCCTCTGGAGATAAGTTATGGATGCAACGCAAAAGCTGTACAATTTGTTGTATCTTCTATTATCTTCATGTTAAAGGCCACAAAAGCTCTTCAGTGAAGTCAGCCATTAAGAAATGACAGGTATTGCTATCAGGCTATTTTATAGCCTATTACCTGCAATGACAGCAGCTGCTGCAGCACCACTGTACAGCCTATCACATTATTTGCAGCTAAAGTCAGCTACTGTGTCATTTCGCCTCATTTTCTTGACAGTGCTATCATAAATCCATTGGGCTGCAGGGGGAACTGTCGACTTCCTCGATTATCTTCATAGCCTGAATGAATCCTGAAATGTATGTAACCGGCAATGACTGTTATGGATCAGGTGCCAGGGCCTCTCTCTCTCTCTCTCTCTCTCTCTCTCTCTCTCTCTCTCTCTCTCTCTCTCTCTCTCTCTCTCTCTCTCTTCTTGCTCCTCCCCCCCTTCTCTCTTCTTTCCCTTGTTCTGTCTTTCTCTCTCTTTGTCAGGCACCGAGGGTGGTATAGTGGAATGGGGGAAGATATAGGGGTGAGGGGCTTGGGGCCTCTATCTACTCTCTTGTAATATAGTAACACAGGTGAACTCTGTGAGGAACACAGTAGCTGTTCATAAATAATACATTTGGAATTTGGATTCTGTATCGCCTGAGTTGCGCATGATGGGTAAAATGCATACTCGTTTAAAACATAACAGGTCATGGGGGGTCAAGGATTGGGCTAAGAACTGCATTACATTTATCACATGAACATATGGCACCACATCATGTAGAGTATGTTGAGAACAAAGTGGCAAGCAGACAGACAGACACAGAGACAGACCAAAACACAGACAATACAAAGCAAAAGTGAGGCTGTTGCAATATGACTCAGTTACTTAATTTAGCATCAGTGTATGCATGTTACATATGAGGTGGGTGTGTGTTCATTTGGATGTCAGTGCAAGATTATTGTGAGTCCCAGGGCCTCAATAAAGTCAGGAACAAGCACGTTTTCAGGAGAGACAATCTGGCCATCGCCATTCATCCTATGGAATACAAATGTGAAGAAAATCACACCGTAAGACGACAGATGAGATGAATAAGATGAATGACAACTGCTATTTAAATAAGCTGTGGTCTTATGCAAAGCCCTCCACGGAAAATCGCTTGGGATACACAGTACTGTAAGTGAACGTGTTTGTGGGCTCGCGTTAAAATAAAAAATAAAATAAGCAATATCGACATTATAACAACATTTTCCCCTTCCTCGCATATGTATTTTTGGGGAGAGATTCAGGCATCACATATCTGAAAGGGCATATCTGAAATGAAACACCTAACTAGCTAATTCAAATCTGGAGTCTGACAACTACAACAAAAAACACTTTGAAGGAAGATTCGCAATTTGCATCTGGCACTTTTATAGCATCTGTTCCAAGTCCCATTCTCTGGTCTCTCCCCTCCTTTGTTGGAAAGTGTTGAGCCCCAACTATTTAAGCTCACCTCCTACCTACAGAGCGTATTGTTCCTGTCCTCTGTGGACTCATAATGAGCCAACCGCCACAAAACCACCACAAAATTAATGAGTCATCATGGGACAGACCCAGGACCGCTCTAAATCCCCATCCTGCCCCTCTCACACTTAATCCTCTCTCTCTCTCTCCCTCCCTCCCCGCCCCCACCCTCGGCTCATGCAGAGGACCCTAACACCTCCCTATCAATTAGAGACTATTACAGGGCTCCCTGCTCACAGGCAAGAGAAAGAGGACCTTCACAGCTCAAGAGTGTGTGCTGGAGAGAATCGGAAGGCTGAGTGAGGGAATAGCCTAAAAGGTGCTCTCTTTCAAACCATGGCCCCATCCATTGTGCCAGCGACTAAGACCCCCAGGAGTAACGTCTCTGAAAGACTTGGGGATTCAAATGTATGGAGGGAGGGGGCTTTTGGGGAACATTTTCTCCCTAAACTGCAGAGTCAAATTGTATAATCACTAGCCTTTGTTGAACTAAGGGTGTATGATACGGCAGTCAACGCTAGCAAGGTACATGATGGGGTTTTACTTACTGCAAGAGAACTGCCGTACATTTTCATCATGGAAGTAATATAATATCACCCCCCCCCCCACCACCACCACCTTTCAAAAGTGTTTTAAAGTTAATTTCCTGCAAGGTCTACACATTTTGCCATGGGGCAGAGAGAAGTTGCCCATCCCTGATTGAAATAGAAAATCACGTTTCAGAGAATAGTATGTATCTTGGTAGCTCATTGCTTGTGGCTACATCGACTTCCTGAGACTTGTAAATAAAATGAAGCACAAACCAGATAGGCATCTAAACATGAAAATTCATGTAGCTATTGATTTCTCAGAGAATTTCATGTCTCTCCTCAAAACGGTTGAGGAATACGGGCTGAAACATCCCTGGGCAATATTTCGTACTTCATAGGTCTGATAGTCTTTGTTCAGAGCAAAAAGGCCGTTTTACATTGCCAGGATTTTACTTTGGTATTTTTCTGATAAGAAAGTATCTGTCTCATTCACGCAGGCACTGTTCATTGGCTTTTGAAGCTCCAGTACATTTCCAACTCAATCCCTCTGAGGGAGAATGGGTGAGATCAAATGGATTTGAAGAGGTTAAGAAAGGCAAATCCTGCTGAAACTGTCATTTCCACTAAGAGACGTCAATTTGGTGTGTGAAACACGGCCCCGAGAGAGCCTGGGTAGCCTGGGAGCCTTCTGACAAGAGCAGAGGGCCTGGGGATCAGCCCAGACTCACCTGGAGAAGAAAGGCAATTCAGGAAGCATATGAGAGCGAGAGAGAGAGAGAGAGAGAGAGAGAGAGAGAGAGAGAGAGAGAGAGAGAGAGAGAGAGAGAGAGAGAGAGAATATATATTAGTGTTTGAGTCTTATATACAGTGAGTTTACAACATATTATGAACTCCTGCTCTTTGCATGACATCGACTGACCAGGGGAATCCAACTGAAAGCAATCATCCCTTATTTATGTCACTTGTTAAATCCACGTAGATGAAAGGGTGGGGATGGGTTAAAGTGGGATTTTTAAGTCTTGAGACAATTGAGACATGGATTGTGTGTGTGCCATTCAGAGGGTGAATGGCCAAGACTTGTGCCTTTAAACGGGGTATAGTAGTAGGGGCCAGATGCACCAGTTCCTGTCAAGGACTGCAAAATTTCACGCCCAAAGAACATCCAGCCAACTTGACACGACTGCGGGAAGCATTGGAGTCAACATGGGCCAGCATCTCTGTGGAACCCATGGAGGGGATACAACGCAATATTAGGAAGGTGTTCTTAATGTTTTGTACACTCAGTGTATAGCAAATCAGTAAAACATTATACTCTGGAGACTACAATACCTCCAACACAGTCATTCCTTTTTTCAATCTCTCCGCGCATCCCGACAATTGAAGATCTGTAACAACCGATTCCACGCCCACTAAAACGAAAAGCACAAGAATGTCTTCTATCGGCCTGTCTCGAAGTATCTCACAACCATCCGCAATAAGGGACAAAAGAGGACAACATCACCATCTGGGAAGAAATGTCATCGCTCATAAGCATGGTTGATGGGACACCACTAAAACACTGATGTGAACACATAAAAACATCTAAATCATCGACAGGGTGTTTGTTCTCTTGCTAAACATGCTGATAACTGTGAAATGGCCAATATTAGCAATGGTATTAACTCTAATATACAGCCTGTATATGTTGTTAGGAAGCCCAATGGCTGACAATTACGATGTTGTCTCATTATAGTTGTTTTGACACTTAAACACAGTCACACATGCAGATGTTACACTCTATTTCAGCCATAACGAGGTACATACAGGTTGGGTTTTACTTGCTTAGGACGTAAACAAAGCCTTTCAAACATGATTCAACAGCAAAACATTTTATGACAAACAAAAGCATATCATAAACGGGGCAATACTTCAAAGGTGGACAAAGGCAGTGTTCAGTCGAGGCAACTTCCATTCGACTCTTCTAACTGCTTTGAATCTCTTCAAACGTCAAATGGCTAAGATGAGCCTGTAAAAATAACCAAAGGTGCTGTCGAGGTGAGAGGGTTGTCTGTTTGAAGACACATTGGATTTATCTGAGCGCCGAAAGAGTTGGACAACAAACAGCCAATCTGCATCTCCTGCTGATAATAACAACACAGAATCTTGTAAGGAGCATTGGGATAAAATCCACGAGGCCGGCCATGAAACATAAAGATTCAACGTGGTAAAATACAATGGACCGTAAAATATTAAATACGTGTGGTAAAATGATGCTGGTGGTAATATTTTTAATTGCTGCTGTCTATAAAAAAAAAGGCATATCTGTCTGTATTTATTTACAAGAAGGGATAGTGGATGGGGTCTTGGTTTGAAGTCCTGTTTATGAATATCGGCTCAGGCTTCTAGTTAAGTGCCTATAAATCAGACAGGGATCTTTGTGAAGTTTCCCTGGAGGACAGAACTTCAGGTCTAACGGACTCATTCTTTCACTTGTCTTTTAAACATTTTGATGGGCCTTGACTGACTACACATATAACAGCTTCTAAATTAAAGGGGTCCATTATGAGAGTGTCAAACAGGATAAATAATTGCACTAAATGAATCTAAAGATGAAACATCGGCCTCGAGTTTATTAGGAATCGGGACACCCTAAAAGGGATCACTGTAAGAGCTTGAATGGTTCATATCTTCATAGACCCCAGGGTTGAGCTGAGTGCAACAGTTGATCCGAGTCACTTGGCACCACTGTAAAGGACGTCACGCCACTTGATTAGCGAGTACCGCTTCCTCCTGCTGCTTCAGCTCACACCGAGGCTCGAACCCAGGACCTCTGCCTTGCTAGCACACGTGATCTCCCTCCTCAAGCATCTTACCAGTCGGTGCTAACGGAAGTAACCGCTTCGACCGCGCAAGTAGCGATACTTCAGGCTGAGGAGTACGTTTCACAAATCCCAATGTGCCACACACACGCACGCGCACACACACACACACACACACACACACACACACACACACACACACACACACACACACACACACACACACACACACACACACACACACACACACACACACACACACACACACACACACACACACACACACACACACAGCTAAAGAACTCTTCCCATACCTTCTGCTTAATGTTTCCCTATCTTTCCAGTGCCTGGCCTGCCAGTTCAGCGTCTCTACCAGCTCTACCAGAAATAAAGGAAAAAGTAAAAGCATTTGAAGCCAAAGGCGTGACCTCATCTCTAATGAGCAGGCCATGAGTTATTGTATGATGAGATATCCCCTCAACTTCACCCCCCAGGCAAAGCCAGCTGCAGAGCTATAGGTTCATACAGACGTAAGATGCACCTCACTGGGTGACTCATACTCACTCCTTCCATTCACTGTATATTTGATGCATTTATCTCTTTATTTGGGTTGGGGATCTAAAGTTCAGATCATGAGGGTGATTGCATTAGTAATGGTGCCCTGGTTGGCCGACCCAGTGATGATGGACGCAGAGGTGCATATCCTTGGGCTATGATCACTCTGGAGCCGGGATTAGGAGTGCTGATTTCTTTCCTGCGAGAGTTCAATGGGCTAAATCAGAGTTTCACACTGAACTCTTGCCCTGGCTTTATGTTTAATTACTGTCGAGTGCTGTTAAGGCTTTGGCTGCAGAAATTGTTTGCTTTCTGCCTCAAGATGAAGCGCAGTCGTAAATGCAGATCGAGCTGACGTCTCCGTGGACAAATACATGGGAAAGGGCTGCGAAGCCTCATTGATCGAACTCCGTTATAACATTTTCCTCCCGAGGTGGATCGCGGGTGGATGAGAAACCTGCTCTGCGTCGCTTTTTCCCTTTCTCTGTCCGTCTCCCAGTCTATCGCCCCTTCTTCCTTCGGGCTAAACCTTCTGACCCACGCCCTGTACTGCAGCCATCCAGCTCTGACCATCCGTTCCCAGTTGCTATCTGACAGAAGCTATCAGTTCACACCCCTTGTCCTCAGGGAAGGAAGGACTTCAGGATACGTCACAGCACGCTTAAGGAGCTCCCTGTGATACAGGGGTCTGGCCTATACGGGGAGGGCAGAGTGTGTCAAGTTAATACGACAGGCATTCATTCAGTAGGCGTATAAATCTACATCAATAAATAGTCATTTTTTTGGTGATGATAACGTGTTTCGCAATGCATGAAGTGAACCAACCCCGAGCAGTTCATAAGGTTAATGGGTAATTGACAAGAGGCACGTTTGTTCAATCCCCAGATGGAGGAAGTGCTGTGCACACGTTCTGGCACTTCCAAAGAACAGCTATCGTCTCAACTCCTCCTCAGAGTCCTCTACATGCTAAGACAGACTTAGTTTCACTTCTTCATGCTCCTGTCTAAAAACGTTTTCTTTCACTGTGTGTTGCTTGTGTTGAGTAATGATTTTGGTTGAATGATGGGAAATGTAGTTTTGTCAAAGAACCAATGCCACCAGCGGATGGAAACAGGTCGTCCCATGTAGCCTATTGTGCACAGTTTCTACATTGCACTGATTCAACGAAGGCAAACCCCGCGTAGTTCCTGAACATATGCTAACAGCATCTTTCCAGGCATCATTATGTTATTTGTGGCGTGTCAAATTAGAATAAGGCATGTATAAACAGCTCGAGGCTTCTCTTCCTGAGGCCATTAAGGCAGATTTGGGGTTTTTGGATTTGGCACTTACAGCTCACTGTCAGTTAACATCCCCCCTGGTTGGTTTTGAAGTAGTAAATATTGCCACGGCTTCTTGAAATGCGGGACCTGGGTTTTCTCCTCGCAGCTCCAGTGTATTTGTCGTCATGGTGGTTAGAATATACTTCTGAGGCCTAATGCAATTAGGTGTGTGTTCAGTGTTTAATCAGACTTGATTACCTGTTGACATAGATAGGGGAGAAGAAGACTGTTTCTCACCATAGAGGGACAGGAAGCACAGTTACACTAATTGAACATGATATGGAGATGAGTGAGAAAGATGGTGATATCAAAACGGATGATTGTGGTTGAGCAAAGGCTTAAAGTGCACTGCAAAAGGCCTCCTGAAGACATAACTACAGTGAGGTTTCATGTTAAAAGGACTGATCAGGGATCAGAAGAATTCACGCTTTTGTTCTTTAATAATCCCCAAAATGTATTTCCACGTAACACCATGCCATTTCATGTCGCAAACAGTCAAGGTATTTGTCATATTTTTTGGACTAAAATGAACATGATTTTATGTCACATTTCAACATTTTCTGAGTCTCCCAATGTCTCAGACAGCTTGAAGACATTTGATTTGCCCCAGTGTTCGGCTCCGTACCTTGTGGCCATCTATTCTTTTCAGACGTAGCTTGCTACTCGCTTCCCGATGGTACTGTAGCTCGTAGCTGTGTAGAGCCCACACTATTTCAACTCCATATTTACAGTAACAATCTGCTGGTTGTCTTTCAGGACGCTGAGCTGTGCTTTGCTGTGCTTTTTCAAATTAATTTAGCTGTAAGGCAGAGTGTGATAAGACAGAATCAAGACTTCCTTCAGAACAGGACACTTGCCAAGTCTGACATAATCCAATCAGGTCCATTTTCATCAGCTTTTGTTTTGTCTTTTTTGCTTCTCTTTTGGACTTTCCTTTGGTTCCGGTGCCGACTAGAAAACCTGAAATGACACAATTCGGTCGTACTTGTATGGCAGAGCTGCTGCCATCCAAACAGCTTTTCTGCAGAGAAATCCTTGAAGACCCACACACTTAAATCTGGCCCTGAGGGCCACAGGCTCTATATACCACCGAGATAAAAAATGTTCAAGACAAAAATAAAAAATATATATATTGGGGGCTTACCATGGCAACAAAACGGCATGTCAAACTTCTGGAATGGAAAGCATTCTGCTGAGGAGTAAACACAGCGATGTTTGCCCGTAGGAGAGCCCAGAAAAAGCACAGCACATTTCAGGGCCCAGCCTCACACATGTATGCAGTGGGAAGAGATACAATGTGGTAATAACAGGCGAGGCGTCAGGGTGCTGAAAAGACGGTTAAACGGTCATTTGCGAGAGGAAGACACATAACAGACCCGGTGGTAGCAGAGCCGCAAGCAACCCTGTCACAATGAGGCACAGGGCCTCCCCCGAAATAAACCTGTTAGGACCAACCAGGAGGCACTTCCCTTCCCCTGCCCACCTCCACTCACAGAGGAGGAGACCTCCTCCATTTGGTTTTTCTTTCTCTGATCATGTTTATGGCCTGACCGTGTCTCCAGAACTTTCCAGGTGCTGTGAAATAATGCGTGATATCATAACGTCTGAAGAAACAGACACAGGACTTGCCATCACAAGCCCTAAGAACTAGAGTCTGACTAGCATGGAGGCGGTAGGCGCGAGGTGACAGCACAGGCGCCGAGGCCACGAAAAAGTTACTACATTACTCTTCGGTAAATCTTGAGCAAGCTCCTTTGCTTCAAATTAAAGAGAGGGAGAAATCCTCCGCCCAGCTCCAGACGCCAAGCTGTGCCACCTTCATGCCGAGCCGTCGATATGCCATGTAGATATTTCCAGTCCTCAATAACATCTGACACAATGACACAAACTCGGGAAAAGAGAAATGAATAAGAAAAGGAGTGTGGGATGCTCCAAAATAAAACCCCTGCCACATTTTTTTTTCTTTTTCTTTTGAGCTTACAAGCATATTCCAGAGAGCTTCCTGTGCAAACACAATCAGCGCGGTGGAAGAATGATGAAAAGAGGTTACACTTATTATGGGAGAAAATAACAAGCTCTCGTGAAGGGATTGATTGTTTTCAAATCGTAGATCTTTTGTAAGAGGGGTGTAAAGTACAGCTAAGTCACCATTATGGGACGCCGCCGTTGCATTGCTTTTGATTTTCTGTCAACATCCCTCTCTCAAAAACAAGCTGCCGTATTTACTAAATGCATCGAGGCCAAGAAATGGATTGGATATATTGTTCCTGCTCTGCCATACAAATTGTGTCAAACCAGTCGGAGAATCTAGGGGCTTTCATTTTCAATGTCTTACACTGTGAGTGTTTAGAATTACCGTGGGGTTCTAGGGAATAGTTAACGAATCACTATGGATGTAGTCACTGTGACAAAACCAAAACATGCATTTAGCGTGAACTGTGAAAGCAAGAACACTTGCGGACTCGTTTGTCTGGCGTGCGGACATATGGTCATAAAGACAAAGTCTCGTGACAAAGAAAGCATGTTGTCCATATGAAGAATGATATTTTCTATTGTTTCCAAACAACCTACAATGTTATTAAAATCCGATGTTTCATGATCAGTCATCATTATCATTATCTAAATATGACCCCTTAAAAGATGACTACAAAATCTTATATACAGACTGGCTCTTCTGGACAATCTTGGGGTTAAGGCATTGTTTCCGTATGCATTTTCTAATGTAGTATTATTGACTAGACATACACTATACAAAATTATGTGGACACCTCTTAAAATAAGTGGATTTGGCTTTTCAAGCCATACCCGTTGCTGACAGGTATAACATCGGGCACACAGCCATGCAATCTCCATAGACAAACATTTGCAGTAGAATGGCCTTATTGAAGAACTCAGTGACTTTCAACGTGGCACCTTCATAGGGTGCCACCTTTCCAAAAAGTCAGTTAGTCAAATTTCTGCTTTGCTAGAGCTGCCCCGGTCCACTGTAAGTGCTGTTATTGTGAAGTGGAAACGTTCAGGAGTAACAACGGCTCAGTCACAAAGTGGTAGGCCACAAGCTCACAGAATGAGGCCATCGAGTGCTGAAGCGCGTAGCTGTAAAATCCGTCTGTCCTCGGTTGCAACACTCAATACCGAGTTCCAAACTGCCTCTGGAAGCAACTTCAGCACAATAACTGTTCGTCGGGAGCTTCATGAAATGGGTTTCCATGGCCTAGCAGCCACACACAAGCTTGAGATCACCATGCGCAATGCCAAGTGTCGGCTGGAGTTGTGTAAAGTTCGCTGCCATTGGAAACGCGTTCTCTGGAGAATCAGGCTTCACCATCTGGCAGTCCGACGGACTAATCTGGGTTTGGCGGATGCCAGGAGAACGCTGCATTCCCCAATACATAGTGCCCACTGTAAAGTTTGGTGGAGGAGGAATAATGGTCTGGCGCTGTTTTTCATGGTTCAGGCTAGGTCCCTACAGAAAGGTCCATACAGAAATTGTTTGTCGAGATCGGTGTGGAAGAAATTGACTGGCCTGCTCAGAGCCCTGACCTCTACCCCATTGAACACCTTTGGGCTGAATTGGAACGCCGAATGTAAGTCAGGCCTAATCGCCGAACATCAGTGTCCAACCTCAATAATGCTCTTGTGGCTGAATGGAAGCAATGTTCCATCATCTAGTGGAAAGCCTTCCCAGAAGAGTGGAGGCTGTTATAGCAGCAAAGGGCGGACCAACTCCATATTAATGCCCATGATTTTGGAATGAGATGTTGGACAAGCAGGTGTCCACATAATTTTGGTTATGTAGTGTACTTAGCAGTAAGAGTGGCTGGAGTAGGGTGCTGCAGGCTTTTCTGCACTTTCAGAGGAGGGGATGGGGCACTGGAGGGGTAAGGGCATAAGAGAGCCCCTCCTGTGGGGCAGGGAGCAGATGGCCCCAGTCAGAGCCCTGCAGTGTGATAATGCACCTCGGCACACAGCACCACACCACTTCAGCCTCTCTCATCTTACCATAACTCAGCCCTCGTCTGCATCCTGCTCCCTCCCACACTCAGTCACGGCCTTTCTGCCCCCCTCCCCAAGTACCCCAATAAATTCAAATGTAATGCTCTTAAATGAGATCACTTACATGTGTCATTTTACTTCGGTTATATTTATCATCTGACACTTTGGCCTTCATTAACAAATGGCCCTCAAGGCAGAGAACGCGTGATTCCTCATCCCTGATGTGGACAGCGGGGCCGTGGTGAGAAGGTGAAAGAGAGAAAGACAGAAAGAGTGTGGGGGATCACGCCTTACTTGGTGACGTCAACGCCGTGCCGAGTCGCTAATGGGAACGGTATTGGCCATGGAAGGAACAAGACGAGGAACACTGCATCTCTTAGCTCGGTGTCTGATATTCAGCTCCTCTCATTTTATGTCGATTGATAAACCATTTTAGACCATTGAGGTGAACATTAGGTATGCACATCAGTGACACACTTTGAGCAGAGTGGCACCGCTTGGAAAACGGTAGACATAGCAATAATATACCACTGCTTCCTGCCCATGAACCAACATCAAGCACTCCCTCCCTGACTCCCCCTGCCCCTTCCACCCCAATAAAGGAAAACACCCAGAGGCCACCCACTGTCCAATGAGCGATAGCAAAACAAGCCTGGTCATTAAAATTTCAGATGGAATTGGCCGTCGTATTGTGTGAGGCGGTGGGGTGCATTAGCAGTGAGCTACTTCTGTAATAATACACTATGTTCGGCAGTTGAGGTTAAGCGTATCTATTGTTAAATATATGGTGCACTGTGTTCCCATTGCGGATCTCCTTCGTCATCTGTAATGGCGAAGAAAAGCTACGTTTAGCCATTAATTATGGCCACAACGGAAGATGCACACTGCGAGGGTTACCCCCTTTTCACTTCCTTTGTTAAACATTTTAAAACAGCTTCATTATAATAATGTATGTTGATTAACGATGTTTACTGCAGTGCCGGTAGTGCAAATTGTTTCTCCATAAATTAAACAAATAAAAGTTAGTTGATGAATTAGTGCAGCAAATGTAAAAGGTTTTACAGTCCAATTCATTCCCAGTA
This sequence comes from Oncorhynchus keta, assembly GCF_023373465.1. Taxonomy (NCBI): domain Eukaryota; kingdom Metazoa; phylum Chordata; class Actinopteri; order Salmoniformes; family Salmonidae; genus Oncorhynchus; species Oncorhynchus keta. Next base: position 3,157,070 of record NC_068445.1, on the reverse strand, counting down.
ACTCCTACCCACATAAAATGTACTTATTCAGAGAATAATAAACACTGATTTGTGAATTTGCTGGCTGAACAACTGTCCACTGAAAGTAACAAGCACATTCCATGTATTTTCTAATATTTACAATAATAAGTCATATCATAAGAACTCTTTTTTTTTTAAAGCAATCCCTTTGTCACTGCAAGGTAAGTTCAAGAGTTCTTGCCACATGAAATACTAGGATCATTTTCTCTGCTACTAGACCTGTTTATGTCTTTAGATATAAGTTGACAGTGGGATGTAAATATGACTTGTGCATTGATCTGGGCCAAATGGCTCAATTAGAAAAAACAAATCTACATAACAAATCCACTTATTTAAAGATGTTAACTAGTCTAGTGAAATGTTTGCATGATAAAAAAAAAAATCACAGTACATTTCCCCACTCAACTATAAGACTTTTGTTCACTGAATAGAAAGAAAATGTTTGCAAATCCTGTAAAGTACATTAACATTTTATATATATATATATACATATATACATATATATATATATATATACATATTCAGAGAGAGAGAGAGAGAGAGAGAGAGAGAGAGAGAGAGAGAGAGAGAGAGAGAGAGAGAGAGAGAGAGAGAGAGAGAGAGAGAGATGCATTAAGTAAACTTAAAAACACTACGAACTGCAGCTCCAATAAAGATCGAATGTACTCTTATTTATTTTTTTACATGTTAATTGAACTATCGAAAAAGACAGTCACGGAAAACACAGCATTTGCATAGTCCAGAGTTTGCAATATCCAGGTAACTGAACCAAGAACTCTTTACCAATATGGGCCACATGACAATTAAACCTGACTTCTTTTTTTATAATGACCTCATAGAACCAATACACGTAAATGGGCTAGCCACAAAAATGCTAGCCAGAGCGGCAACATTCCCAAACTCTTTAATCTTTAGAATGACGGTCTGAAATAATACAATTCTAGTGTCTGGTATTCTGATATGTTTAATCCGTTTCTTTTTCAAATGCTCTCTCTGTACGTCTCATTTTAGTGTAAAACACAACTCAAAAAATGTACTAATTGCGGCGAGAGTATAATTTTACAGGTGAAGGACGAGAGGGAGTCATGTTTTGTTAGTCTGCTTCGAACTGCAATGTAATTGTAACACGACAATAACGCGAATAGGTCTGTCAAACGTTGCTGTAAGTCACTTATTAACAACAATGTACTCCAGTAATGTCAAATGTAGAGCAATGTAGTATGTCGGTCTATAAGGAACATGTAAATGTCGACAGAAGTATGGGAGAGATACTGTATGAGAACAATTGAAGTGAGCCTTAACAAACGGCTGGATTGATGCCATTTGAACAGACTGCATTGTAAACAATGAACATACATACATTGTAAAACACGAATAGGCTACAGCGATCGGTCTTGACACGTTTTCTTCAATCTCACAATCAAAACTCACTCGATTCTGTAACTTCCCAAAATATGTAACTAGTAACAATGGTATTAATAATAGTGTTAGTATTTGCACAAAATGCAGTAGTTGTAGCGACAGCAGCAGAGGAATACGGCGTGAGAAGAACACAGTGCACTGTGTCAGACCTAGTTAGTATCTAACTATGATGTATCTGTTCTCGCTGATTTCAAATGGCACTGTACACCGGGCTAGCATCTAACGGAGCAAAAGGCCGTTTACCCTTAAGATAAAACGTACTATCTCGCTTCAGAAAGAGAAAAAAAAGAGGCTTTTTGTAGGGCAAGCCTTACATTTTGAACATCTTTGTGTTTCATCTAAATCAGTGACGACAAAATAGCCTCTAGCGTGTTTTTTCTCTTCTCTTTTTTTTCTTTCTTTCACAAACTTAACTATGACATCTGGCACGGCTTCTGAGCTCCATGACAACAGACTCTCCGGCAGCATACAACTGTGTGTCAGAAAGAAGAAGAAGAAGGAGAAGAAGAAGAAGAAGAAGAAGAAGAAGAGGAGAAGCAGCTTGTTACTGGGGGGAATAAATGTAAAGAAATCAGTAATTACCATTATTTAAACAAGTCCCAATAACAAGTGGATTATGCAGAGCTGAGCTATTGTGAAGCCGAGCGTCTCTCTGAAATGGTTCTGAGGCAAATCCTTTTGTGGTTCAATGTCTGAGAGCCATTGTGTAATGTCGACTACAGCTAGGGGCCTACATTCATATATCGTCGCTTCAACCCATTGTCCGTCAAGGCAACGTACATTGGTCATGTACAGGACTTATTGTTGTCTGAGACTAATGACTAGTATTGCAGTGTTTCACAATGGAAAATGTATTATTTAGTTTAGCATTACTTGTAGAAAAAAAGGTTGCTATATGTATGCTGTAAACTATAGAAGACTCCATAATGTGGATTATCAAAATCATTGTTATTTGGGGCAGACAGCAATCAGAAGAAAGATATCATTCCATATGACAGAATGAGTGAGAGAGATAAAGTGGGATTGAAAGAGCTAGAGAGGGACACAGGGGGAGAGTGATGGGGAGAGAGAGGGGCAGAGAGAGAGAGAGAGAGAGAGAGAGAGAGAGAGAGAGAGAGAGAGAGAGAGAGAGAGAGAGAGAGAGGGGGCAGAGAGAGAGAGAGGAAGTGAGAGAGAGAGAGAGAGAGAGAGAGAGAGAGAGAGAGAGAGAGAGAGAGAGGGGGCAGTGAGAGAGAGGAGGGGGCAGAGAGAGAGAGCGAGAGAGAGGGGCAGCGAGAGAGAGCGGGGATCAGTGACAGATAATTCTCTGGACTCACACAATTACCACTTCTTTTTTTGTCTTTAAAAAAAAATACATTTTATAAAATATTTTATATTTTATCTCCTTTTGTTGATCATCCAACAATCCATGTCCTCTGTTTCAGCATGTTTTTTTTATTTTAAAGATGGATTGAAAATGAAGGGAAAGAGTGAAAAAAGTCAATGTTGCTTGATGTCACAGAGACAGCTAAGCATGGTAATTACTGTCACACGCACACAATTGCACAGTACTTACTGCAGAGACTGTCAATTCAGCTTTCAGGCCTGCAACTCAGGCAGAAGCACATAACTTTATCTTTGAGAGAAAGAGTGGGTGGTGTTTGTGTTTGTGGGGGGGGGGTTCAAATGTATGTCTTTTATTTATTTATTATTATTTTGTTGGACGTGAAATGGATTGTGCAGCAGCTCCCTCTTGTGGAGAAGGAGAGCCGTGCTCCCTGCCTGCTTGGTCTCAGTGGAGTGGTGCAGCCTCCTCTGCATTCGGGTGGCTGGCTGCGACAACATTCACTATCTGGCTGGACCTCTCTCTCTCTCTCCTTCAGCTGCTTGCTACCCTGCTGAGACACCCCGTCACTTCCCCTCTCAATGCTCACTCCGTCTGGATGTGATGTGTAACCCGGGCCCGATGCGCTCCCACTAACCCCCTAAGTCAAATATTTAGACGGTCGATTTCAACCCCTTTAAGAAGTGCCTCGCAACCCCTCCACTATAAACAAATCGATGGGACGAGTTCAAATGCCATAGAGAGTGTTCAAACGTAAACAAGTTCACTCCGAGGCTACGGGGAGGAGTGTTGGCGGAGGGGGCAGTGGCACGGGGAGAGCGGAAGGGATGGTGAATCTGATGCAAATGTATGCACAGCCATAATGTATGCATATGCATACGGGAGTGGGATTACACAGAGGGAAGAGCTACTGCAGATACTGAGAGGGTTTCAAACGCGGTGAGGCAGAGGCAGAGGCTCCATGTTTACCAAGGCTGTGCAGTGCACAAGGCAGGGTGGAATACAGTACAACACTGGAAGAGAGAGGAAGGGTGCTGGGAGGCTGATGGAGGCGTGGTGGCAGAAGTGGGGTCCAGAGCTCATGATAAACAGAGCGACCTCTAGTCAGTGCCTGGGGGGAGGAGGAGCGGGAGGGAGGGGGTTGGTGGGTTTAGAGCAGCCTCTCCCAGCCTACCTTCAGGGAGAGGCTTGGGCACCAAATAGCATAGGAGAAACCATGGCATTAATATCCCCAGACTAACCCCCTGACAATAGCCCATTATGTATGGACGCCTCTGTACATTACACACCTTGAACTAAAAACAAACGCTCCCCTTTCTCCCCCTCAGTATCTGAACCGCAGCCAAGAAATTACACCGAGAGCCCGTTTTATTTTATTCTTTCACGGACAAGAAAGGTACATTTCCGCCTCCTAAACACCTTTCTGTGGCGCTGCTCTAATCAGTTACCTTGTGACACCTAGCTCTGCCGCAAATGATTGTTTGCCTCTGTGTTTTCCCTCTATCGCGAGCTTCCAGCCAAGGGGATCAGCTATAATTACAATTCACACTGATTCCAGCCTTCCGTGCCTCTAAATGAGAAAGCAGCCTGTAAGGTGCGGGAGGAGTCGACAACCAAAACACTGGGTATAAAAAAAACGACAGCCCACCCCCGGCTGGGAGAGGTTGTCCATGCGGTATTATAATGTTTCTAAATGAGGAGTGTGTCTAGTGACACAAGTCGCTGTCCAGATATCGATTGCTCCCGTGGCTACACCACTAATAGTAGTGGAGAGTCATTGAACTTTAAAGCAAATAGTCCTTCTCCCCCGCTCAGCATCCTCACAGCAGATCAATACATCAGAGGCCCGGTCGGCCTGGCCTGGTAATACCTCTATCTGGAATAATGGCTTTCCACCTAGTTACTGTGAGTAAGGGCTCAAGACAGGCCCAGCTGAGCTGCAGTCCTTAGAGGAGAAGACACACACAGAGCCACGTACAGGCACACACACACACACACACACACACACACACACACACACACACACACACACACACACACACACACACACACACACACACACACACACACACACACACACACACACACCGACAGATAAAATCATGCACAAACACACACACATAGCATAAACACAAAAACAAAATCATACACACACACACACCGAACACACACACACACAGTCTTGTACAGCTAACCTTGTGGGGACACACACTTCAGTCCTATTCAAAATCCTATTTTCTCTAATCCCTAACCCTAAACCTAACCCTAACTCTAACCCGTACTCTTACCCTTACCCTAACCCTAACCTTAATCCCAAAACCTAACCTTAACCTAACCCTAAAACGAACCCTTGCTCCTAAACTTGACCCTTAACGTAATTCTATCCTTAACCCTGAACCCCTTAGAAATAGCATTTGACATTGTGGGGATCAACAAATTTGGCTTTGTTTACTATTCTTGTGGGAAATTCTGGTTCCCACAAGAATAGTTAAACACGTCCACACCCACACACACATACATTTAACCGTATACAGTCCATACATAGAATTGGATTCGACAAAGGATTTACCAATTTCTGGATTATTTTTCAGCGTCACTTTTACAGAAATATAAAACACTAATCTAGGCTGATAAATTAAAATCAGAGATCATTTCACCTCTAAACCTCTAAATCGGACGTTAAATTATCTATAACGGCATAGCAGGTACTGATTATCCATATTATTAATTCCCTTCTTGGTGACACCCATTCCATTGTCCTTTAAACCGTTCCTGTTAATGTGTGGAGGTGGGCTGGGCCTAGCTCGCAGCCATTAGCCCTGTATTAGACACATTGACCCTAATGCTCCTCACTCCATTACTCTGCTGCTCACTACAAGATGGCCCTACGTGACTGTGAGGAGATGAGGGTTGGGGGGTTCAGCATGGCTGGGCAGAGCTCAAGTGTGAACGTGGGACCGCCCCTGACCCATTCTGAGACCCCCAGACGGGTACACCCCACATTCACCTCGGCCTTGTCCCACACACCCCCAAACACAGGACCGGGGATACCCATACGGTGCTGCATACATATGGGATCAGAAGAGGCCCGACTTTTACATTTTTGGTCTCACATCTTATTTCCTTATTTCACATGCAAAGCAACACAGCTTGTCAACACATTAGTAATGTGGGTCTATGTTTTTTTTGGCCAGGCACGCAGTACTAGGTTTTTAAGAGAGTTTGCTTTTCCGCAGCCTTTCGGTTGAAAACCAAGCCGTGCTAGCAAACTCGCCCACTTCGTTTTCCCTGATAGGCATTCGGGGTGTTACCCGATCGTTGTGTGGGAATATACAGTGCCTTCAGAAAGTCTTCTTGTACCCCTTTGACATATTCCACATTTTGTTGTGCTACAGCCTGCATTTTGAAATGGATTCAATTGACAGTTCTGCAAACGTATTGACAAGGAAATACAGAAATATCGATTTTACGTAAGTATTCACACCCCAGAGTCGATACTTTGCAGACGCACCTTTGGCAGTGACTACTGATGTGTCTTTCGGGGTAAGTCCATAAGAGCTTTCCACAGGAGGTTTGAAGTTCCCACTGACAAAATGGCTAAATAGTTGTCTCAAAAGTTAGTCGTAACGTGGCTGAGAAGGAAATGCCAGGGATAGCATATGGCCTTTTGGTGCCTGTTGTTTATCATATTGTGATTGTCTTGTATATATTAGGGATTGATTGTTTTATATATTAAGGGTATGTGAGACAAGGGAGCTGTACCTGTCCATAGTTGTTTATTAAGAAATGGACCTGTACTAATGATCTATTGGGGCGGCAGGTAGCCTAGTGGTTAGAGTGTTGGGCCAGTAACCAACAGGTTGCTAAATCGAATCCCTGAGCTGACAAGGTAACAATCTGTCATTCTGCCTCTGAACAAGGCAGTTAACCCACTGTTCCTAGGCCGTCATTGTAAGTAAGAATTTGTTCTTAAACGGACTTGCCTAGTTAAATGAAAAAAGTCTCTAATTGTCTGTTGCCACGACAATTGCCATCTAACCTTGCTCCCTTCCCCCTCCAAAAGGACCACAGTGGAAATAAGCTTATCGTGTTATATTCTTACATTTTATGTAGAGGCGTCACCGGCTGGAGCGCCCTGTGGTACTGTACGTTTTTAAAAAAATTGTCTAATAAATCCAATCAATCACACCTGGATTGTTCAACATTTGCTCATTATTCTTTTCAAACTCTGTCAAATTGGTTGTTGATCATTGCTAGACAACCATTTTCAGGTCTTGTCATAGATTTTCAAGCAGATTTAAGTCAGAACTGTAACTCTGCCACTCAGGAAGATTCACCGTCTTCTTGATAAGCAACACGAGTGTAGATTTGGCCTTGTGCTTTAGGTTATTGTCCAGCTGAAAGGTGAATTAATCCCCCAGTGTCTGGTGGAAATGAGACTGAACCAGTTTTTCCTCTAGGATTTTTTTCCTGTGCTTAGCTCCATTCCGTTGATTTTTTATCCTGAAAAACTCCAAAGTCCTTAACAATCACAAGCATACCCATAACATGATGCAGCCACCACTATGCTTGAAAATATGGAGAGTGGTACTTAGTATTGTGTTGTATTGGATTTGCCCCAAACATAACACTTTATATTCAGGGCAAAAAGTCATTTACTTTTCCACATATTTTGCTGTTTTACTTTAGTGCCTAGTTTAAAACAGGATACATGTTTTGAAATATTTATATTCTGTACAGGCTTCCATATTTTCACTCTGTCATTTAGGTTAGTATTGTGGAGTAACTACAATACTGTTGATCCATCCTCAGGTTTCTCCTATCACAGCCATTACACTGTAACTGTTTTAAAGTCACCATTGGCCTCATGGTGAAATCCCTGAACGGTTTCCTTCCTCTCCGGCAAATGAGTTAGGAAGGATGCCTTTATCTTTGTAGTGACTGGGTGTATTGATACAGCACACAAAGTGTAATTATTAATAACTTCACCATGCTCAAAAGGATATTCAATGCTTGCCCTTCTTTGCGAGGCATTGGAAAACCGCACTTGTCTTTGTGGTTGAATCTGTGTTTGAAATGTGCTGCCCGACTGAGGGACCTTAAAGATAATTGTATGTGCGTGGTACAGTGATGAGGTAGTCATTCAAAAATCATGATAAACACTATTGCACACAGAGTGAGTCCATGCAACTTATTATGAGACTTGTTCAGCACATAGTAACTCCTGAACTTATTTAGGCTTGCCATAACAAAGGGGTTAAACACGTATTGACTGAAGACATTGCAACATTCAATTATTCATTTATTTGAATGTTTTGTTGTTGAAAAAAAAATCATAATTCCACTTTTACATTATAGGGGATTGATTGTGTGTAAACCAGTGACATCAAGTCTCAATTTTATAAATTGTTATTTCAGGCTGTAACCCAACAAAATGCGGAATAAGTGAAAGAGTGTCAACACTTTCTGAAGGCAACGTATTTGGAATTACAAGATGGGTCGAGGACCAGAGAGAGAGCCTGCGACCGTGCAAATGTCTCTCCACCTCCTCTAGTGTTTCTGTTTAAGTTCATTACAGCAAAATAGGCTAATGGAAATTGCAAGGTTCAAAGCAATATGCAAAAAAAGAGTGCTGTTTGTCCGGCTGAAATCGTCGGATCCCTGTGCTCGAATTCGCTTCAGCTTTTAAGCCAGATCGCAGCAAAGGAACACAAGGCAGAAAGAGAGGGGGAAAGAGAGAAAAGGGAGAAAAAAAAACACAGAGAAAAGGAAAGAGAGAAACTCAGGGGAATGCATGAAGTGAAAAGTGGTTTAAAATGGCTGAAGTCGGAGAGTGCTTGGCGGAGTTAGGGAGAAGTATGGCTCAGGCAGAGGCCAGAACATGGAATGTAACGGAATCCTCCAAAATGGTGTCCAAGCCAGCACAGAATCCCTGGCTCTTGAAGGGGCCACTGTACGGTGTGCTGCTGGGTTGGGAAGTGCTGACCACAGGAGTTGCACTTTTCAGCCAGGAATCAGAGGGAGAGGCTCTCCACACGGACACATTTCTCATTAAAGACTCAGGGAAGTGTGACCGAGTCTACAGCTAACTCATTTGTTAGCCAACACGTGCCTTCACACAAACAAACAAACAAACACACTTGCACTCCTATGGACATGATGTTAGACGCAAATACTGTATGTGCGTGCGCACACGCTCACACACGCGCACACACTCGGTTACGCAGTTAAAGAGGTCTGATTGAGTGACGAGTCAGCACCGAAAATGAGAAGCATATTTGAAATTCAATTCAAGTATGTGAGGATCATCCTTCTCGTTTTTATATTGCTCCTTAACGGATTTCCTGTTAATGTGTGGAGGTGGGCTTAACTGGCAGCCATTAGCCCTGTATTAGACACATTGACCCTAATGCTCCTCACTCCATTACTCTGCTGCTCACTACAAGATTGCCCTTCGTGACTGTGAGGAGATGAGGGTTGGGTGGGGGGGGGGTTCAGCATGGCTGGGCAGAGCTCAAGTGTGAACGTGGGACCGCCCCTGGCCCATTCTGAGACCTCAGACGGGTACACCCCACATTCACCTCGCCCATGTCCCACACACCCCCAACACAGGACCAGTGCATGTGACTAACCTTCGACAACTCCTCTCATCTCAGACATTTAGAGATGGACCCTGAAGCATCACTATAATCAGGGATGGCTAAAAATGTCAAAATACGATAAAGATCAATGTATCAAAAATAAACGACAAAATACTTGAATTTTGTCTTGTATTTAATTAAAATACATGTATTTTTGTATTTTGAAATTCAAAAACACATTTGCAAGTAAGATGGCTGAACAGAAACAACATTCCCATTGACAGTTTACACAAACGTTTGACTTGCTATGACAGTTGCTTATCCATCTTAGTTGAATGACTGTAAGTCACTCTGGAAACGAGTGTCTGCTAAGTGACCAAAATGCAAATGTCTCTTTGAAAATGAACATCCCTAAATTAACTGCAAAGCACACTGGGTATTATTGGTGGCCTTGTTTCAGGGTGGAGATCATTAGGAAAATACTCAGCATGCTTTGCAATTGTTCATTTTTACATCTACATTAATATTGAGTTACTTGAGCAGCCACTCTTATCACACCACAGTTCTATCATACTTCTCGTACCAATACAGGGTGAAAGGGAGCCACAAAATGTGAACTGCTAAAGCAATTGAAATACTGCCCATCTCTGACTATAACAGCTCAAGGTAATAGATGGCAAACTGACGAGGCTTCCACCAAACTACCCTTGCATAGCAAACGGTAACATTTAACGTTACCGTAACGTTCTTTAACTTTAACGAATTCACGTCATTCATAGAGCAAGTCTTTCAAGAGACAAATATATTCATAACTATTTCAACATTTGCTTTCGGCACTCGCTTTAGTTACCTGGTGGCTTTGCTCTGTGTTTCTCGTCATTCCCAAAGTTATTTGGTTAAATGTACTAATTGCTATGAGGAATGGCCGTGCCGTGACCACGGGGCCCACAGTAAAAGCTCGCCTCTGACAGCCCTGAACCCTGCATATCTAACCAAAGTCAAAGAACTTAGTGGCAACAGCCGAAGCCCTCCACTGCACTCACACATGCCTCACCTTTCATACTCTGACCCCATTATTTCTGTTCCCATAGAAACCCCTGGAACAGAACGTGTTTGATTGCTCCAGCCCTCCGATCCCTCTCCCTCTCATAATGTTATCTTAAGAAACGTGGAAACGATTGAACCCCATTTGATTTTGGCGGCCGAAATGACTACCATATTGGCGGTGTGTGTGGATACCCTCACCCCCGAGGTGTGTGTGTGTGTGTGTGTGTGTGTGTGTGTGTGTGTGTGTGTGTGTGTGTGTGTGTGTGTGTGTGTGTGTGTGTGTGTGTGGGGGAGCGATGGGGAGTGAGGGCCTTTCCCCCAGGGTGCCCCTCTGAGAGATTCCAGGGGTTGTGCAATCCAGTTCCTCACATCACGCCAAATTGACCATGTGTGCTTGACGGCAGGTTGACTAATCTCCCGACACGTCAGATTGAACACACCACTTGGCAATCACAGAAAGAAAAATATGTTTTGGGGAGCGAAGTCGTAAATAACACTGGCGGTGGAAGCTTCAGTCTCTTCATTCTCCTTCTCTTTGTCCTCTGAACCCGCTTGAGAAAACAATCAATAAGACAGAGGCACATGGTTTAACTAGAGGTATGCGGTTGCTATTATTAGGAGGGCTATTGTCTACGGTGGAGTATATACACGCCTTGACTTTTGGAGATAGTCAATAAAAGGAACTATTTGTGTGGGCATAAGTAGGGCCACGGGGAGGACAATAAAAGTTACATTTATTCTCTTGGACGGTTGGCGGCCATGATGAAATGTCTGTTGCAAAATAGCCTAAGTATGAACAATACCAAAGAATATAGCTTCAATATAGCTATTGAACATGCTAGGAAAGACTAAAATATGAAGAGGGAGAGAGACAGAAAGTAAAGAGAGAGGAGGAGAGAGAACAACAACGAAAGAATGAGAACAAGAGACAAGAGAATGCTGGTGTCCGGATGGCACCAGGATGCATCAGGTGACTGGCCAATGACCAGCCAAGCAGAGAAAGACAGAGTGAGAGACACGAGATCAAGAGAGTGGGATGCTGTCTGTCCTCTTTCATTGGCTGTGGGCAGGAAGTGGTGAAGAGCCAGGAGGATGTGTCCCATGTTCTTAGATGGGGGATTACAGTGGGTACTTGTCTGACAGGGCCCTTTTCATTATAGAGCCACACTGAGCCCTGACTGTGCTCCCAAATCTGTCACCAGAGTCCACCAGGAGTGGCCCTCCAAATTGAAAAAGTCTGCCGTCATGAATGGATGGGGAGAAGGAGGGATTGTGCGTGTGTGCACGCGCGCGCACGTGAGTGTGTGTGTGTGTGTGTGTGGAGAAGAGGAGGAGAAGGGGGGGAGACGAAGAGTTGAGGGGGAAAAATGTGGTCATCAATGCTGGCAGCAGATCCAGGGAGAAGATTATTGGAAGGCAACACAGCGGCAGATGTCTGATGAGTGTCTATTAACCTGCTTCCTACATGTCCTGGGCCCCGTTGGTGATCAATTCAGACTGGGAAGGCCTTGTCTGGCCCAACAAGAGGGGCTCATAATCTTCCTCACTCCCCAAAAAACAGCACAGCGCATAGCTGCTGATTGGCTGACCTTATTGCACTGGCATCTCTGCTGCAGAGAGGAGAGGAGACGCCATGACTCAAGACCTGCTGCTTCCAGGCCATCCTCCCCTCCCTTCTTCCATCCCTCCATGCCCCTCCCCCCCCCCCCGATTGACTGTCATCTGTGTTCCGTGATGCGGTGGTGAGCGTATACCCAATCTAGGAGAGGCCGGAGTGTGTTGACAGGCTGGACGGCTGGTCATGGCTGGATGGAGAGGTATTAGCTCACTGCCACGTACTATTCATTAGAAAAAAAACACAACAGCTGGAGGAATTGGATTTCTGTGACAGAACACAATCACTGGGGGTCCTGGGTTAGCTGCTCCTCTGACTGCAGCCTGTGGCCTGCTAGCGGAGTTGGAGGGGCCGTGTTTGCCCAGAGCACAGACCATCACGGTGCAATGGTGTCCATCTCCCAGCTTGTTACCTGCCATGGACCTCTGTACATGGACCTCTGTACATGGACTTCTGTACATGGACCTCTGGACATGGACCTCTGTACCGGGGAGGCTAAGGGTGAGTGGGGAGGATGAAATTCTCTACCCATCTTGCATGTCCCACTGGATACTATCCGATAGATCATCATCTAGCACGAATCCCTCAGTCGTAGGCATTCATTAGAGTTCAATAAATACAACCACTATTTGTGTATAGTAAGTGCATACAACTCCCTTTACAAGAAATATTGTGCAAGTCTCCGATTCCCAAAAAGTTTTTTTTTTTAGGAATATATGAGTCTGTATGCTCTGCCAAGAAGTTCATTTGTCTTTCAAACTTTTGTTTCCCTTCTGTCTGTGTGAGAGAAGGAGAGAGAGAGAGAGAGAGAGGGAGAGAGAGTGAGGGAGATAACAGACAGAGAGAGAGAGAGAGAGAGAGAGAGAGAGAGACAGAGACAGAGACAGAAAAAGAGACAGAGAAAGAGAGAGAGAAAGAGAGAGACAGACAGGGAGACAGATCGAGAGAGACAGAAAGAGAGACAGACAGGCAGGCATACAGACAGACAAACACACACAATCCTGAGGGGAGGCCATCTGAAATACAAATCATCTCCACCCAATCATCTGAGCATTTAGCTCAGTTAGCTCCCATGAAACCTTTTTTTACTAAGCATGACCCGGGATGCTACGGCTGGCTTAGAGCATTGAGGAGCAGGGGGCGGGGCGGTGGAACTGGCTGGGGCGTTGGGTTAGCTCCACATCTGGTCCTGTATTAAAGGCATATGGGCCAGTGAGCGGGCCCCGCTCGCATGCACAGACCCTCAGCCCAATCAGCCCTGATAGGGGTGATGTAATAGCCCTGCCTTGGACTCCCCTCCCTCCCCGGCACACTGCTCTTTGGCCCCGCTAGGCCCTGCTAGGCTGTGGAGCACTGACAACATAGCTCACCGTCATCAGAGTCCTCCCTCGCCACCGCCATGCCTGGAACACACAGGTCAAAGGTCATCATGTACTGTACAAGGCTGGGGTTAGGTGTAGGATAGAGGAGGGAGGTATCTTGTAAAGGTGCACTTTACAAATTCTACTTAAAAGTAGTTTCCACTTTAACAGGGAGCGGCGTCAATTCAATTGAAACGTATCAATTCAATTCTAGATCTCTGTAATGTAATTCACTGAAATTACTAGACAATGTCCAAAAGGCTGAGTCTGCTTTCTTTTTTACCTTACTTTTTTTTTACAGAGGCTCTCTAAATCAACAACTTGTGTAACATTTTGTTCCATCGGTGTGGTGTCCTCTGTCACTCTGCAGCACCTGTGAGGATCTGGTCTGTGTTAGCCCGACTGCCAGGACAAAGAAAGAAAGTGAGCGAGAGGGGCGAGAGAGAGAGCGAGAGAGCGCGCGAGAGTGAGAGCGAGAGAGAGTGAGAGAGAGAGAGAGAGAGAGAGAGAGAGAGAGAGAGAGAGAGAGAGAGAGAGAGAGAGAGAGAGATACACGAGAGGCCTGTGGCTAACCAGCCCCTGTCGGAAAATTAGGAGGCAGTGGAACAACACGTCCATTCTACATTTCTCAGTGACATGGGGCAACGTTCATCTTGGCTGTGCTCTGATAGCTGAGAGGTTAAAGGGGTACAATCAATTTTGGGACTTTTCAAATCATTGTACGTATATGGCCATTGATTCTTGAAGAATATAACTTATGAATGCCTCATGGGCATACCCAATCAGAACTCAAAATATAGACATGTATTATGCCGTTGTTTGTAATCTATGTAAACATACACGGTATAACTTCAAAACACGAGTACAACTCTAATTTTCATCTCATGGATGGTCAGTCCTCGCATCCACAGCTCTGTCTACAAATTGGAGAGTGGTCACATTTCTCCACCCCCATCCCTCAGTCGTTTACTTAAACAAGTGGCGGGCTGACCACATTGTTCTTTTTCTAACCACATATTGCCCGTTTAAGGGAGGAAAAGGGATCCTACGCCTTGGTGGACAGGTATGGCTTTGGGTGAGCAGTGAGTGGCAACTTGGGTGGTAGCTATGTGGCGCTAGCTGTGGCCTTTCAGAGGGATAAGGTTTAGTCGGCGCCGAGCGAGCCCTGAGCCGGTCACACGGATGTAATGAGGTCAGATTACAGGCAGGTCCGCAGACAAGCGAAAAAAGGTTGGAACGGTAGTGCCACAGTCACTAAAGGGACGCTTTGTTTGCCAGTGGAACGGAGAGAAAAGGAAAGCATGGGGGAAAGTGGTGTGGGGGAACTCACCAACACTTGATTCAATATGAAAAGGTGCTTGTTTGCCACCCAGGAGGAGCAGAGCTGTAGAAAGCCGGATGTTAAGGGAAGCCTGCCCGGAGACTCCTACGTCCAGGAACAACGACAGGCCTTGTTCCTGGTTTAAGGAGCAAACAGATTAAGATGAATTGATGCGAGCTTAGTGACTGAAAAATGGAGGAGAGAAACGCCTACTGATCAATAAGGCTTAGGGAGCAGGCAACCAAAGACAGTTTCCTCACGCATTCAGGGGATAACACACTCACTGAAGGGGCTTTATATCTCCCGAATAGCCCTTTCTTTTCAAGGTATGGATGAAAGGGGGATAGTAAGGACCAGAATGACAATTTATGTACATCTGGAGAAAAAAAGGAGAAAACAATGAAGTTTCCAGAAATGATGACATTTGAAATCTTCCCATTTCCTGTGTTCAATGTTTGATGAGAAAACGGCAGTCAAATGTGCGCACGTATAGCATGTTCCAGTCATTAAAGACGATAGAGATGACTTACTGACATAATGAGAGCCTGTTCTCAACTGGCCTACCTGGTTAAATAAAGGTGAAATGACCACCCAGGTTTGACAGTTACATACGAACATGCATAATTGTTTGGTAACATATCATTTGTCGTTTTTGGTTGTTTTTGTTGAAATACCCGTACTGGTGAGGAAAAACTTAATCCAACTTAACGCCCTGACATGCAGATCACAGCAGATGGCCTAACCTCCAGCATCTCACAGGGCACTACCAGAACACACAGCACAGTATGTGTGTCTGGGCCCGGTGGCTGGCACAGAGCTGTCCTCCCATGTTTGCAGAGATCAGAGAGAATCATTTGGGCTAACACGGCAATTATAGCTCAAAGCCCACTATCTCAGGCAGAGATCAGATAGACTTTCTCCCTCTGCTACCGTAGTGTATCACATGTCTGCACTCAGGAGCCGTCTCAAACGGCTAATCCCTTAAGAGGTGTGGGCCACCATTAAGTTAATGAAAATGAACACTCTGGCGTGTCATGGCCGCCAGGAACACAGGCAGGGACACCACCGACAGGCAGCTAGCTGCACGCGTTGGACACTCCATTTACCCCTTACGGCCCCATAGAACAGCCATGCAAGTTTTGATGCTAGCGTAGCCGCTAGCTTTGAGTTTAAAAGGCGTTAGTTCTGACATGGTGACGAGCTTTCAAAAATGTCTAAAAGTACCTCTCTCTCTATCCCTGCCTCCCGTCCTTCCCTCCACCGGTTCCGCTAACCTCAGGATCTACGAAACGTGTGCAGAAATGAGGCCGCCACCAGCGTGATCTCTACATCTGTTGAGGCTGACCCCAGGAACACTTTGAGACCCGGGGTTAGGTGACTTGTGGGGGTGATAGGTTGAGGATCAATTGCGAGCCAAGTGAGAATCGACCCCTGCCCCGGGGGTACAGTGTTGTCCCAAACAGTTACAAAGATGTCAAATACAACCACCTCTCTCTATAGTTTATATTGTAGACCAGATGGCTGTAGCACAGACAACAGGGCTGAGAAACACAACCACAAAGTGAAGAGAAATCGAGCAGAATAACTTAACAGAACTATCTTCAGAACGCATTCATCAGTTTCGTAGTGTTATATGTTCTCGTAACTGTTGCCAACAGTGAAATGTCTGTGCAATACATCAATACCAGACCCAAAGACTCTCCATATTCATGACTAAAACAGAGAGGCTTCTTGGTATCTACGAGCGAGTATTCCAAGTCCACTGCGGCGTCCGCTTTCTCCGGTTTTGACTGGATTTCAAGGTTACATCATCAAATGTATTAAAAACAAACGTGGTCATTTAAGATTTTAAATTCTAGACGTATTTCTGGATGAAATCCCTTTTACTCAATGCCTCTTATGAAGTCATTCAATGAGCTTTTTGTGTTTTGCGCTTAAATATATATATTTTTTAAGTGGATACAGGTAATATTACAATCACTTCCAATTACAACTGCACTTTCGTGGCAATAACCTGCAAAATGTTATTTAAAAAAAATATATATGTGTTTGTGTGTATTTAGCTGTGTTGTGACTGAGTTGTGACCTGAGGTGTGGCCTTTGACCTCTACTACAGTATGGTCCCATTAGCAGCCCCAGCTGACTAGAGGCGAGAAATCCACCAATTAGAGCAGAGGAGAAAACAAAGGGCCATGTTTCAATGCTTTCCACAGCTGCGCTGTTCATCGGCAACGTGGCTAGTCTCTCTCTGACCCTCACCTCTGCACTTGCCCCCTGTGAAGAGAAACATACTTCTTCTCTCTTCTTTTTTGAATCGGTGAAAAAAAGATTCTTTATTTGCTTTCAGGCTTTAACAACAAAAAAAATCTATTCATTTAATAGCTTTTCATGTCACCGAAGCTATAGTGCCGTTATGACATCCGTTGTACCGTGTATGAAATAGCCTACATGTAAAAGGGGGAAAAAAATATGGACTAATCTAAAGCTTAATAGCAAGGTATGTGTCATATGTAACCTTTATAACTTAGCTTGTCAGTTTTTTTCCATTAGGGACCTCATAAGCGGGTTGGGCATATCAGTCACCGAGGCCACTGACAGGTCTAACCTTCCCAAGCGGCAGGATACACCATCTTCACCGCAGCCTATTGACCAAAGCAATAAGCCATTCTATATGGCGTATTAAAGTCATTTTCCACATGCTACCTCAGCACCACCCATTGTTCATGCAAGCTCCTGCTGACCCGGGAGAAAGAAAAAACCTTGGCGCTCCCAGACTAAATTGCAACACTTTGCTCCGTTACACCAGTTAAGCAATAAGCACCCGACTGAATTGTTTTTTTTTCATTCCTGACTTGAAAGGTGTAGTGATTATTGCGGTCACTCATGGGGCAATTTTAGACTGTCAAAAGGGGCGCCGGAAATGGCTTCAACCCTTAGAAATGCTGACTGCCCAGAGAGCATGTTTCCTTTTTGTACTCGATGTCTCCCATTTAGTTTTCCTCTCATTTGCAAAAAAAAAATGCATTTTGTTGGCAAGCTGCGGCGATGTAACATGTGGAGCCATCTGCCTAGTCCACTGGCTACACCCTGCTCCTGATGTCAGAGGTGCTGTGTGAGGCTGGAAAATGCTCCCTAGCCCCTGCTGAAATCAGCTCCGCCACAGGACCATGTGACAAATGATTCCAATCTAGGCTGAGCGCCCTTGACTTGACCCTGACCGCTGTAGACAATAAGGGCTAGCTCAGTCACTGGAAAAGATGTTCTGCGCTAATAAACCTGACTGCCGACCAGGGGTAGCCGGGGAGGGAGGGACGGCGGGGGACGGTGGGGACGGCGGGGGGGCTCGGGTTCTGACCTCTCAGGTGCAGGTTGATAATGAGAGTCCCTGTTTGCTCACCGGGATGAAAGGAGCCAGCGCTCAACAAACAGGGCTATTCTATGTCCTTCTAAAACCTGATCGTTCCTGGGGATCGCCTACCAATGTGCTTTCTGTCGCGTTTCTCTTTAAAAACGGGGACTGAAGCCAAAATGGTGTAAAAGTAGGTCCGCTGATACCCCCCCCCACACACACACACACATATGCATAACAAACGTGCACACATGCAAATGCACAGAAAGAGACACATCCTCATTATTGCACCCACCCCTAAACACACACGGACCTGTAAAATGAGTAGGCCCTCGCCAAGCTCGGCGGTGTAAACACTCTACTCCGGAAAAGGTCCAGGCAACATGCTGCTTATGCTAATGAACCCCCCTCTCTTCTTTTCACCTCCTCTCATCCTTCTGGCAGAGGCTCTCCTTCTGCTGCAGCGCCATTGTCATCCCCTGGCTGTGGCCATGTTGGCACCATGCTAAATAATACCCAGCTATATTATGTTACCAATCCTCCTCAAATCGAAGCCGCGGGATGCAACCCCCCCCAAATTTATAGACTCAAAAAGCAGCTTTGAACAGTGCAATGGTGATGTAACCTATATGATTCAAAATGTAGGACCTATTACATTTTGGCATGTGGCATCCTCCAAAGAGCCCGATGTAAATGAGCGGAAGTAATGACAAAGTCAAGGGTCAGCGTTAACAGTATGTCTCATTTTGGAGGGAAAATGGGTGTTTACAGGAAATGGGGACAGTGATTTGCATGGTACTCTTGAGTAGCTGAGCACTTCTGCAGACTCTTTGTCACAGGGACTTTGGGGAACTTACTGCTGAGAGGGGAAAGTGCTGGGCACTACAGAAACCAGTGGAGTCTGCTGAACTTTGTGTGTGTCGCTATGGAAGCCAGGATTAGGCCAAGGATTGGCTGGCTATAAACACAAATGCTCTTGTCAGTGTAGCAGAAAGTTTGGGTTTTGTGTGTGTTGTGTATCCGTGTGCGTGTGTGTGCGCCTGTGTTCATGTGTGCGCATGTGTGTGTGTGTGCGTGCGCTTGCGTGTGTGTGGCTTTTTTGGGTTTTGTTTCATAAGCCAAGACACTGACATGCGGTATTGTGGCTTGACTGCAGAGGAGTTTATCATAGATAATTACATAAGAATGTGCTGGAAGAGGAACAGACCATGGATCATCTGGGGTGGCAGCTGCTCCACTCGGCCTACGCTGTGCCCCACACTCCAGCCCAGCAAACTACAGCAGTTCCATCTGGGCTGCTTGAGAGGGCAGCAGTGAGAACATTAGAGCGCCGGTGAGCTCCCTCGCTTTCTTCCTCACCCTGTCCACCCTCGTGTACCTCGTTCACTTTTTCCATTCCCTGCTCCCTCTAACACTCTCTTATGCACACACACACGCACACACACACACACACACGCACGCACGCACGCGCGCGCGCGCACACGCACACACACACACACACACTGCAGTGGTGTGATAGAGATAATGGAAACAAAAAAAATTGAACGTACGTTTTTTTCCGCATATGACCACCACCACTAATATCCTAAACCACTTTCATCGGAATAATTGACACATTTTCTGAAATACATATCTTGTTGGTACAGTAGCCAAGCAGGGCATTCGACGATGACCAATTAAGTAAACAGCCTAATTCCTGTACCATTTACACAAGCAAATGCATATATTTGGAGGCGATTTAAAATGTTAAGATGTAGTGCAGGATGTTCATCAACTCTTTTGCATTATCCAAGTAGCCAGAACATAGCATTTAACTGTAGAGGGGACTTGATGTTCCACGTTCATCCTATAACTCTATAAACCCTGCAAATCCAGCTTAGATACTATGAGCAGTGTGCTTATGCCTATAATATCCAGTAAACCACTCTCAGCCAAGGATTCTTTCAAGTTCCATAGGGCAAAATAAACAGAAACTGTACTATAAGTCATTAGAAAATGTGACGGTAACTAGGCTACACAATAGTCCCAGACTAGTGCTTGAGATGGAACAGTGCACACATTTGATCACTCACCAGGTAATTGTACAATAGTGTGATTTCAATTCCGGTAGACTTTGTTTGAACAGCAGAGACACAGGTTTGTTTTTCACCCAGCTTGCATTGCTTGTCTCAATGTGGCACTGGGCCAAGCAGGGAAATTGGCCATGATTGACCTGTCGCCCTGCAGCAGCATTGCTTTTAACAGTGAAGAAAATCATTGAGAAATAATACGTGATATTTCTCCTTCTGACCAATACCTCTGGATCATTCCGCTGTGAGAGCAATGAAATGTGAGCGGCGTGAGGAAAGCTAACACTTTGGGAGAGAAACACAAACCTATGGAGTGTGCGGAATGTGATATGACAGCGAAAACAAAATCCCATTGCCGGTCCACGGTTGAGCGTCAGCTGAATGTGTTGACATGCCATAGCTCCTGCTCAGTAGCGAGAATAACACAACACTATTCTCTAACAGCCCCAAATCATCGACACATACAAATAGAGCCGCAACTAATGATTGGGAAATGTGTCAGCAACAGAACAACAGAAAACAAACTGAGCGTTATGATAAGGTAAGTGAATGGAATGCATGATTATGCACTGTTCGCACACACACGCACACGCACGCACGCACGCACGCACGCACGCACGCACGCACGCACGCACGCACGCACGCACGCACGCACGCACGCACACACACACACACACACACACACACACACACACACACACACACACACACACACACACACACACACACACCTCTCCCCTGCCTGTGGCCCCCGGGGACAAGAGTGCCTGGGAGTAGAAGGTACTGCAGGCGGTTGTGGTGGTTGTGGTTTATTCTGTATTCTGTGGTTGGAGGATGACCTGAGAGCCTGGGACTGGGGAACACATTGTACCTTGTTCCTCATTTCCCACTCGGCCATTAGATGGAAATGATTTCTGATCACTGCCTATAGGCGCTCTTGAATCGCACGAGTGACCTCAAGGTGAACATGGCACTATAGCCCATCGTCGGCCCATTCAGCCATTCATGCTCTATCGACATCACGACTTACACATTTTACAGGCGCCAAAGTGAGATGGCTGTGAGAGAGAGGAATGAGGGAGAGAGACAAAGAGGAGAGAACGAGAGAGAGCATCTGCTGCAAGCAATGTAGCTCCGTGTAAAGGATAGCTTTTCTCAAAAAGATGGATTATTGTATTTTGTTCATTAGCCCAACTGTTTATTTGGTCCCATCTATTTTTTTCTATTTTAGCAGTAAAGATGTCAAAATAAAGCACTTTCACTAAAAAGCTAAAAGTGTGATTATGCGTTCTGTGAGACATCAAACGTAAAAAAAAAAAACATCACAAATAAGCAAGCAGCAACCGACAAGCAAATAAGGGCGTTGCGGATACACAGAACAACATGCAACAAAATACCCTACTGAGAAAAATTAGAATAACCTACTGCTTTTATTACCGTCTTAACAGAGTGCAAGGGTGGCACTTTTTGGATGTAGAGTTTGCGTGTCTGTGTGTGTGTGTGTGGGTGTACGTGTGTATGTGCGTACGTGCTGAGGTGGAGGTTTATAAGTTAAGATCCACAGTCAAAAAAAGGCTTTCCTTTGCCCTCTTAAGATAATGAAAACGAGAGAGAAAGAGAGAGAGAGAGAGAGAGAGAGAGAGAGAGAGAGAGAGAGAGAGAGAGAGATACAGAGAGAGAGATACAGAGAGAGAGATACAGAGAGAGATACAGAGAGAGAGAAAGAGAGAGAGAGATACAGAGAGAGAGAGAGAGAGAGAGAGAGAGAGATACAGAGAGAGAGATACAGAGAGAGAGAGAGAGAGAGAGAGAGAGAGAGAGAGAGAGAGAGAGAGAGAGAGAGAGAGAGAGAGAGAGAGAGAGAGAGAGAGAGAGAGAGAGAGAGAGAGAGAGAGAGAGAGAGGGGAAACAGGAATGTGACATAGCAGAAATGCATCCCTTGTGGTGGTGGCTGCAGATGAACAACCCCTCAGCCCACAGACCTCTGTGTATCAATGCCTTTTTCAATTCACTTATGCTGTATAATCATCAAGGTCAAAATGCAACTTCTGTAACCAGATAAATAAATAAAA
The DNA here is from genome assembly GCF_023373465.1 of Oncorhynchus keta. Lineage (NCBI taxonomy): Eukaryota > Metazoa > Chordata > Actinopteri > Salmoniformes > Salmonidae > Oncorhynchus > Oncorhynchus keta. Next base: position 3,134,888 of record NC_068445.1, on the reverse strand, counting down.
CAGGTTGTCGGTAAATGAAATAAAGGGGAACAAAGCTCAGCCTCCAGCAAAGCAAATACAAGACCAAGGGGAGAAAATCTCACATGAAAGCTACTTTAGATAACATCAGACTTTTTGCTATTTGACTAATTGGAATAGACTTGCTCTATAAATAATGAATGCCATTAGCACTCACTTTGTTTTGTAGGAAATATTTGTGCCATTTTTTTTTTTTTTTTTTTTGGGGGGTTGTATCTTCTTCACATTCAAATGCTGGGGTTGATAACCATGTGAGATTAATCACATGTTGGTTAGATCTGAATGACATACAACAAACGTATAACAAACACTGATTGTAAACACTAGCCACGGAAGCATTACATTTCATTCAATTGAATTAGGCTGCCATCGTGTTTATCATATTTCCTTCACATGTATCAAAATGCGCTGTGTTTTTGTTCTTTTTCATTCCATAACTGTCTAGTCTTTACTGTCGTCTAGCCAACAGGCTAAGTCACTAATTGATTTGGTTGGAAAAGACAGTAGCTCTCAGCAATATGCTTATTTTGTCATTTGTTTGCCTGATTCACCATGCTTGCCTTCCCAATCCGATTTTACGTGAATAAGCTGTCCTTGTATTAATCACATCATTCAGGTAACTATTTGTATTATTTTGTTAGGGACTGTGGAAAAAAATGAGCTGTGTTTAGATAATTCTTATGCAAACATACATATATTTCCCCGTCTGAAATGGTCCCTTTAAATAAACTACTACTTCTACTACTACTACTACTATTACTACTTCTACTTCTACTACACCACCACTACCACTACAACTACTATTACTACTACTACTACTGCTACTACTACTACTACTTCTACTACACCACCACTACCACTACAACTACTATTACTACTACTACTACTGCTACTACTACTACTACTACTACTACCTCTACTACTACACCACCACTACCACTACAACTACTATTACTACTACTACTACTTCTACTACTACTACTACTTCTACTACACCACCACTACCACTACAACTACTATTACTACTACTACTACTGCTACTACTACTACTACTACTACTACCTCTACTACTACACCACCACTACCACTACAACTACTATTACTACTACTACTGCTACTACTACTACTACTACTACTACTACACCACCACTACCACTACTACTACTATTACTACTACTACTTCTACTACACCACCACTACCACTACTACTACTATTACTACTACTACTACTACCTCTACTACTACACCACCACTACCACTACAACTACTATTACTACTACTACTACTGCTACTACTACTACTACTACTACTTCTACTACACCACCACTACCACTACTACTACTATTACTACTACTACTTCTACTACACCACCACTACCACTACTACTACTATTACTACTACTACTGCTACTACTACTAATACTACAACTGCTATTACCAATACTACTACTACAACTACTATTACTACTACCACTACTACTACTACTACTACTACTACTACTACTACTACTACTACTAGTTCTACTTCTAATACCACGGCACACGGCCTGCACAACAGCCTTATTTCACCAGACTCACTCATGCAAAGCCTATTATGGTACTGTAGCACCATACAGGCCTGCAGTGGAGCAATGGAATAGTGTTAGATATCCAGCAGTCTATCTGTTGTCCGATGGGTAGTGGGTGTCTACTGTATACTATACTATTATCGATACATTTAGATAAAGAGTATCCTCGAGCAGGGCCCTTTTAATTGCAAAGAATACTGTAATTGGGTACGAGCCGTTTTTCTAAGGGCCATGAGCTCTTCTTCCATTTTGGAGCCGACGTGGAAGCAAGATCCTCTTTACCTTTTGGTCCCAACGTGAGTGCAAATTCCCTTCATTCCAGTCTCAACGTGACTGTGACTATGAGTCAGAGAGTCAGTGGGTTGGGGGGGCTCAGAGAGGGAGGTGATTCATGTAATCTCTTCACACGCGCTTCCTGTCATTTGTTTCAGTATTTGTGAATGCCTCTGGGCTCGCCTTTGTCTAGGTTGCTATTTAAGACTTTGTGGGACTCTTTACTCTGTGCTACTTTCAGCTGCACAGCCGAACTGTCGGATGCCTGAACTTGAACTTCTAATGATCTGCTCTAGTCGACAACATACCATAGTGTATGAGGTTCAGGGTCACTGTGCCAGGAGTGGTTCGACATCTTCACCGTACAGTTGCAGGAAGGTGGACAAAGTCATTTTGACAGTTGACAAGCACACTGTTATTTTCACGGGCTCTCCGACCTCAGCTGCCGTTCCCGTCACTCAGTGCCACTGTCAGACAGAGCCAGGGTCTGGGGCTCGCAGTGAAGTTGTGGGGGTCAGATGGCTCCTCCCTTCTCAAGGTTACAGGCTGCTCTGCTCTCCCACCACATGGCCACGGCTCCCTCATTTCTCTGTGTCTCCTGTCAGGGGCAAATTCCTCATGGCTGGCGGGCAGACGTATGTTTTTATTAAGCATGGGTACAGGCTTCTGCTGCAGCGTCCTCTGTCACATTCTGCACACCGCTCTGTAGATGACAGGGTTTTTAGGGGCCGATGTGACAAGCGCATTTTTTTTCCCTTACGGTATTCTCAGAAGAAAAAAAGGGGAAATAGTTTATTACTGTTTAGCAGCATCCGTCTGTGAGCTGAGAGTAATGAAACGCTGCAGGTCAATATTTTACACAATGATGCATTTTGGGAAGCACACCTCGATAGGGCATCTGTGAAACAATGGGTGTCATAACTGGCCTGTGTGCGTTATCAATCTTGCCCCGCTCCCTAATCAATCTGGTTCTCACCTAGCAAACAGTGTAATGCATTACCGTGTTAAACGAAAGACCATATTTCACCGCGCCACAAAGGGCTGGCTCGTGGGGGGGGGGTGATGTCTTCCTTACAAAAGGCAGCCACGCATTACAGTAAAAACAGCTTCCTCAGGATGTTACATCAGCAAAGAGGTTAAATATGAGCCGAGTTATTGGGAGCAGACGAGTCGAACCAGCTTGCCTCTTCTATTCCTTTAAGGTAGCGGGCATTTACAATATTTGACTCTTATTCCCGCTTCACTGTGTAGGAATGGTATAGATTAGAATAACAAAAACAGATTTGTTTAGAACATGGCATTGGTCTTTTTTCTTCTTACATGGAGTGGAAAATGTCATCCTTTTCTAATGAACCACCGGAACAAATAACAATCAATGGCAAACGCTTGGTCTGGCCAATTTATTAAGTGAACCGTCATGGCATCTTCTAGCACTGTCCCATTTAGGTCACAATGTGTGTTCATCAGCCTTTCCTCTGAACAAACGGTGTCATGGTAACAACGGGGAACCCACTTGAGAGGTATGTTGTGAAGTCATTGCTTTCCGAGCTCATATTGTGCAGAGAAGGAGGGGAAAAGACCGTCGCCATCACTGTCACTCCACGCGGGACAGTTAAACTGCAGCAATTATTCTAAACCTTTGATTAGCTCCAGTGTATGCAATCGTGGCTGAAAATCGATTTCAGGGACGTCATAAAAAAGAAAGAAACTATAGCAAAAACAGAGCCGACAGACCACCAGGGGCATGTGTGTAGTGGGGGGATGTTTGCAGTGGGGGGTTCATCTTCGCTATGAAGCCACTTGGTTTTCTTTTTTTAGACTAATCAGGCAGAAACAACAGTCAGCTTGATGTTGGAGTCAGAGCCATAGCCAATCTCATAGCAGCCAGTGATGTGGAGCCAGGTAGTGTCCAATTAGCACCAGCGTAACTTAATGCAAACTGCTGGCACTCAACACATCGCATCCAAATAGTTGTCATAGCATTTCCACACATCCGCCATCAAATTCACTAACACATCCTGATTTGTTTTCCCTTTTCAAGGTACCGTGAAGTTGAAACGAGACATTCCATGGATGCTAGCATCGCACGGGCGTTTGCTGTTAAACTGATTGGCTTGGTTACTGATGAAAAAGCAGACACTATGGCGGCTGGCTGATGCTTTTTGACACCTGCAATGCTTAAAAACACATTTGAATTATACATTTCAGAAATATATCAATTTGTAAACGTGCATGCTCCAAGCCTCTGTAATTGACGATCATTTTATGAGAAATTGCATGGTACATACAGCATGCATACATTTACACTATTTTGACTGAACCACGCTAAATTAAAATTTGCACAGACTGCTCTGACTGAAAAAAGGCCTCCCCCATTTTCATCAAAATCGGACTCCAAAAATGACCACAACATAACCACAGAGGTTAATTAATATGCTTTTATACAAAGGGACCGGTCAAACATTGTCCGTTTTTTGGCCTCTACTTAGCAGACTAAACTGGCACTGGACTCACGTTCGGCAGACTGAGTGAAATGCCAGAGACAACTCAAAGCAGAATACTGTGGAAATGTCTCTCCCTTCTCCTACACTTTTTGTTTTGTCATTTTTCTTTTTTTCTCTACTGAGTGGAGACAGTTTTGAGGAGCGTCTCCACATGCTGCAGTCTCTGGCACAGGGCAGACAATTGAGTTTTGGAAGTGGTATGGAACGAGACAAAAGGAGCATGAGGCTTCCTCCCCTCCGTCAGGGCTCCACGGGCATGCTGCCCACTCTTTCATAACGGCATTAGCAGGACAGGCGGGCTGGACCGGGCGGCAGTGGAAAATCTACCCCACCATGTTTCCTCATCATCACTGTCTTCTCTCTGACCTCTAGCAGAGCTTTCACATGGAAGCTGAATCTTCACAGACGGCCAAACCTAACAGAGACGGGCTTTTAGTCAGTGGAATCTTCTCTATAGAGGCATGGGTAAGTTTGGATTAGCTCAAATCGCTTTTGTTGCCGTCGTTTCAAATTGTACAGTTATTAGAGCGACTGTTTCTCGTGAAAGTGAGCTTTGTTTTAAGTGGCCAATGAGAGAATGTATAACATTCGGGTAATTATTACTGTTAACCTTTTACTGCTGTGGCTAAATCAGGGTCAGTCAGATTGCTCCTTGGTAGTCTTAAACAAATCTACTGTGAAACAAAAAAAGTATACACCTCACACACATGGTTATGGGCTGTACCATGTCAGATATAGAGTTGAAATGTATTCAATTTTGATTTGGCATCCCAATAATTCACATCGCAGAAGATTGAACAATAACAAAACCGTTCGACATAGAAACACTGGATTTTCTGCAGGTTTTTTAAAATAATGTTTACTAATTGTTTTTTTAAATAACATTCCACTAATGAGCCCACTAGAGGACGATTTGGTCATTTGACTGCAGGAAAGAGTAAGCATATAGAGAAAAGGTCTGTAATACAGTATTGGCCTAAACCTCACAACACCCTTCATTGATCATATATCTATCGTTCCAGTAATCACGTGATCTCGTCCCTCTCTACCTCCCCCTCCACTCCATCACCAGTCCTCCACCTGCCCCCTACACTGACCCCCATCCCTACCACAGCTGGACTCCACTAGGCTCAGACAACACATTAAATGCCAATTAAGCTGGGGCTAACCCTGGCAGAGGCTTTGGCTGTGTCCTGGCTTAAAGCAGGCCTGTGGGGAAGGTGCTTATTGGACCCTGGAGACCGGGGTGTGGATGTGGTGGGTCCAGGACCACAAAGCTGCTCTCCCCCTGAAGACTCCATCTCCCCACCAACACATCTGGCTTTCCACTCTGTCTACCTTCCCTCTAGTCTGTTACCGAGGCCTGTCTCGCCGACTCGTTTTACTCTTTCCAATATGGTTGGAAAACGTAGGATGAGGAGTTTATTTCACTAAGCAAGGCATTTCACTGTTGTGATGATATTACGACGCAGCTGTTGCCATTCTGTTCCGCACGGCTCCAAAACAAGACTTCTTCACCTCCAGGAACAGCTGTCCCACTGGCGTCTAATGGAGATTTTGCGCTGGAACAACTGTGTGTCTGCAATAAAAGGAATTCTTACCTTCCTAATATGGATACCAGATCAAAAAATCAGTTGTCATAAACTAAAGTCTCAACGCCATTTTGGGCATATATTGACCTAATGGACAAGAGTCACATGTTTCATGTAGACAAGTGATTGACATTTTGGCTGAGATTAGACCTACAAATAAGAAGAGCATGTGATATCAAACAACACAATAAAATATGAAGAAAAATCTCTGGGGCCAGTCCTGAGATACATAGAGTATTCATTCTCAGGCAGTAGAAACAATACATGATGTGCTGCTGGTTTCAGAGCCTTGCCCTTTACTGTCCCTGTGTGATTTACTCACCACCAGACAGACCAACTGACGAATGTTATGTCTGACCTTCTATATTTGTTTTCCTTTCTCTTAACTGTGATTTTATTTCCCTTGGACAGAGCAGACAGAACCACGAGGGAAGATGTGTGTGTGTGTGTGTGTGTGTGTGTGTGTGTGTGTGTGTGTGTGTGTGTGTGTGTGTGTGTGTGTGTGTGTGTGTGTGTGTGTGTGTGTGTGTGTGCGTGCGTGCGTGCGTGCGTGCGTGCGTGCGTGCGTGCGTGCGTGTGTGTGTGTGTGTGTGTGTGTATCCGTCTCTCACGTTGTATATCTACACAACATCAAGTTTGCTCCCCTTCAACTAATTTCGATAACTAACCACACTAAGAAATCTCAACAACAACAGAAGTGAGAGCCTCCGTCCGTCATAGGGTCTTTGTCCGGTTGGAAAGGGTTAACCGCCACAGGCCAGACCTAAGTCAACACAGCAATGGCTCGCCTTGCCCTCACTGCCAGATCAATATCTGCAAATAATAAATTAGCTCCCAGAGGGGCGTACTAACCCCCACAACACTGCCCGGGAAAGTCCACAATTGGTGTGTGACTCAATAAGGCAGGTGAATGAGTGCGCAGGGGCACATCTTTAGCACTCTATAATAGAGAATTAATGGTGCTCAAATCAGTGCTGAGGGCACCCTGAGGGTTAGCTAATAGGGCTAGTTATAACTGTCATCCCGCCCAGAGATCCTGCAAATATCCCATGCAAACAGGGAGACCTGCGCAGGGGAAGGGAGGGATTTTCTGCACAGGTGATGGTGGGGGGGGGGGGATTCCCTGCACTATATTATCAACTGATGAGGGGATTTAAAAGGGTTATTACAATAGTTGACTGTCACTTAGAAATCACTTCTTGCGGATGTGGTGGCTTTCAGATGGGTGCCTGATTGCAACTGAGCAGCACAACATGAGTAAGTATCCGCTTTCGAGCATATGGAGGTGACAGAATAGCTGATATACTGCCCCAGCCCACACAAATGACTGTTAAATAAACATCTTATCCATGGACAATATCAAGAGAATATTTGAATGCATTAGTCTAACCTTCCAAATAAATGACGCTTAACAGAAAATAGAAATAGTTTCCTGTGTGTATTGATCTGTAGGCTCGTTGTTTCACATGGCCCATATATGTGTCAGATGCAAACACATCCATATATCTCCCAGGTTGGTAAAAAAAAAAGCCTGAAAAACACAACTGATCACATTATTGCAGCTGTTTTATTCCTGGGGTCCAGAAACAGAGCTATCGGATTCTATAAACACACTTCATATTGATCCCCAGCCAGCCGGCCGGCAGCCTCTTACTGAGACTCAACAAGATTTATTACGATACTGCATGCAGAGCAGAACACACATACACACACCTACACACACGATCAAGTTTAAATACCCAATGATTTCTCGTCAACACAACCCACACTGATGCACAGCGCTTCGATCTGGTCCCTTTAATTTGCCTATGCTCTAATATCAGGGGGCTGGGGAGGGGTTACTCTCCTCCTACCCCTTTCCTCCAGTTCTCTCACTTCACTAAACTGTCGGAAGAGTCAACGTTGAACTTACCCACATGCAGCCACACGCCTGTCTCTGAGTGCAAACGGTGTGTGCCTGTTCTCCACAGGTCACTTGAGATATATTATCCGAGCTGGAAGGTTCTGGAACAAACGTGGTGCCAGCTGGAAAGGAACAAAGCTCCCTGTAAGGTGGGGAGCATCCCAACGTAGGTTGGTAATTCCGTCAGTTTGGCACCACACATCTCCATCAAAACACATCCTCTCACGGTAGATCAAGAGCAAAAAAAACGAAGGGGAAAAACCCCCAGAAACAGTGTATTCCTTTTTTTATGGAGTAGAACTGTGTGGATCTGACGTTTAGGTCTGTGTACATCCGTGTGTATGTGTGCATGCCAGTGCCACTACAAGAAAAAAATGAAAGAACAAGCGAAGAAAAAGAAAGCCTGGTTCCTCATCATGCGCTTGTTAGCTTGTCCAATCTATGGCAATCAGTGCGCTCCCAGGGGTTGAAAGACACGAGACGCGGGGGGAAAGGGAAGCAGGAGCTGAGGAAAGATCAATACTGCACTGGGAAACAAGAAGTGTGGGCTATTTACTTTTCATTGATCTGATGATGCAGGAGAAACACCTCCGTCTGCTAGTAAATGGAGGGAATAAGTCTTCCGTGGAAGGGTTGGCTTTTTTTGCTTTCTCTCCTCACCCCAAGGTCAGGGAGAAAGCTAAAGACAACCAGGAACAAAACAAGAAATAGATTGCAGGGGCTCAGTAAAGTAATTAATCTGCATTAAGACGCCATTGGAACAGGGACTAACTAGCCATCTTAAGTGAGATTTGGCTGTGAGCTGCAGTGAGAGCCGTGGCAGTAGAGGGAGAGGATGTAGGAGTGGAGGAGGTGATAAATACATCAGGCCTCAAGCAGGGCTAGACATACATTCTGTACTGGGGCTGAAGTTGGTCCTCACACAGTACAGGGAAACACACACAATTCATAATGCAGATGGCAAGAGGAATATGAGGATTTGAAAAGGGCTCCGTATATGCTACAGCAGTGATTCGATATGATATAGGCCCTAGATAGAATGCTCTTTGGGGGTTGAAAGTAAGTTGACCTTACGCTGCTTCTTCCTTACAAGGCCCCTGCTTGACTTGAGACAGGCAGACTATAAAGGTAGAGAAACAGATGACCCCGGACACTATTACTGGATCTCAGACAGCAGTGCAAAAATATAGGTGGAGAATAAGCGAGAAGCGCATGTGGTGCCACATCAATCAAACCAGGTAGGTTTAAGCAGCAATATTTCCTTGTTCTGAGATTTTGTTTTTATTTTTAAAAAACAGCGTATCGGCCAAATACGATTGATACTAAATACGATTATATTTAGTGTGAATAAAAAAAGCAGAGGTGTAAAAAGTACCCAATTGACATACTTGAGTAAAAGTAAAGATACCTTAATTGAAAATGACTCATGTAAAAGTACAAGTGACATAGTTAAATGCTAATCGAATGCTAAAAGTTCAAAAGTATTTGATTTTGAATATACTTAAGTATCAAAAGTAAATGTAATAAAACATTTAAAAAGTACAAGTATAAATAATTTCAACATGATTATATTAGGCAAATCAGACGGCACAACTTTTTATTTTTTATTTTAAAGATAGTCAGGGGCACCCTCCAACACTCAGGCATCATTTACAGATAGTCAGGGGCACCCTCCAACACTCAGGCATAATTTACAGATAGTCATGGGGCACCCTCCAACACTCAGGCATCATTTACAGATAGTCAGGGGCACCCTCCAACACTCAGGCATCATTTACAGATAGTCAGGGGCACCATCCAACACTCAGGCATCATTTACAGATAGTCAGGGGCACCCTCCAACACTCAGGCATCATTTACAGATAGTCAGGGGCACCCTCCAACACTCAGGCATCATTTACAGATAGTCAGGGGCACCCTCCAACACTCAGGCATAATTTACAGATAGTCAGGGGCACCCTCCAACACTCAGGCATCATTTACAGATAGTCAGGGGCACCCTCCAACACTCAGGCATCATTTACAGATAGTCAGGGGCACCCTCCAACACTCAGGCATAATTTACAGATAGTCAGGGGCACCCTCCAACACTCAGGCATCATTTACAGATAGTCAGGGGCACCCTCCAACACTCAGGCATCATTTACAGATAGTCAGGGGCACCCTCCAACACTCAGGCATCATTTACAGATAGTCAGGGGCACCCTCCAACACTCAGGCATCATTTACAGATAGTCAGGGACACCCTCCAACACTCAGGCATCATTTACAGATAGTCAGGGGCACCCTCCAACACTCAGGCATCATTTACAGATAGTCAGGGGCACCCTACAACACTCAGGCATCATTTACAGATAGTCAGGGGCACCCTCCAACACTCAGGCATCATTTACAGATAGTCAGGGGCACCCTCCAACACTCAGGCATCATTTACAGATAGTCAGGGGCACCCTCCAACACTCAGGCATAATTTACAGATAGTCAGGGGCACCCTCCAACACTCAGGCATCATTTACAGATAGTCAGGGACACCCTCCAACACTCAGGCATCATTTACAGATAGTCAAGGGCACCCTCCAACACTCAGGCATCATTTAAAGATAGTCAGGGGCACCCTCCAACACTCAGGCATCATTTACAGATAGTCAGGGGCACCCTCCAACACTCAGGCATCATTTACAGATAGTCAGGGGCACCCTCCAACACTCAGGCATCATTTACAGATAGTCAGGGGCACCATCCAACACTCAGGCATCATTTACAGATAGTCAGGGGCACCCTCCAACACTCAGGCATCATTTACAGATAGTCAGGGGCACCCTCCAACAATCAGGCATAATTTACAGATAGTCAGGGGCACCCTCCAACACTCAGGCATCATTTACAGATAGTCAGGGGCACCCTCCAACACTCAGGCATCATTTACAGATAGTCAGGGGCACCCTCCAACACTCAGGCATCATTTACAGATAGTCAGGGGCACCCTACAACACTCAGGCATCATTTACAGATAGTCAGGGGCACCCTCCAACACTCAGGCATCATTTACAGATAGTCAGGGGCACCCTCCAACACTCAGGCATCATTTACAGATAGTCAGGGGCACCCTCCAACACTCAGGCATAATTTACAGATAGTCAGGGGCACCCTCCAACACTCAGGCATCATTTACAGATAGTCAGGGACACCCTCCAACACTCAGGCATCATTTACAGATAGTCAAGGGCACCCTCCAACACTCAGGCATCATTTAAAGATAGTCAGGGGCACCCTCCAACACTCAGGCATCATTTACAGATAGTCAGGGGCACCCTCCAACACTCAGGCATCATTTACAGATAGTCAGGGGCACCCTCCAACACTCAGGCATCATTTACAGATAGTCAGGGGCACCATCCAACACTCAGGCATCATTTACAGATAGTCAGGGGCACCCTCCAACACTCAGGCATCATTTACAGATAGTCAGGGGCACCCTCCAACAATCAGGCATAATTTACAGATAGTCAGGGGCACCCTCCAACACTCAGGCATCATTTACAGATAGTCAGGGGCACCCTCCAACACTCAGGCATCATTTACAGATAGTCAGGGGCACCCTCCAACACTCAGGCATCATTTACAGATAGTCAGGGGCACCCTCCAACACTCAGGCATAATTGACAAATTATTAAGCATTTGTGTTTTGTGAGTCCGCCAGATCAGCGGCATTAAGGATGACCAGGGATGTTGAGGATGACCAGGGATGTTCTCTTGATAAGTGTGTGAATTGGACCATTTCCCTGTCCTGTTAAGCATTCAGAATGTAACCAGTGTTAGAATGTATGGAGCAAAAAGTACATTATTGTCTTTAAGAATGTAGTGGAGTAAAAGTAAAAGTACAGATACTCCAAAAAACTACTTAAGTAGTACTTTCAAATATTTTAACTTAATTAAGTACTTTACACCACTGGATTACAGTGGTACCAGGCATACTGGCATAATAATTCTGTCAGCGAAATTATGGAAAACATCACAGGAACTATCTATCCACTTTAGGTTATCCTAATATGCATTTTTCATACATAGGCTTTGCTTGAATAGGTGAAGAAATGTTCATGTATTACAAACTTTTATTACAAGGAATTACGGTAAATATCCCGGCCTACTCACTAAAACCATTTTTCCTCTGTGCTTTGCATGGCAGCACCTAATAAAATCATTTTGCTTAGATCCATTAAATTCATATTTTATTTCCAGACAGGTGAACACAAGCACAGCTCAAGACATGGGGACATTTTTCAATGTGTGAACCCTCTCTCTTTTTCTCCCTCACCCTTCCGTGGAGCAGCCACATTGAATGTGTGGCTGTATCGCAACAAGCAGCCTTTAATTACTCCCTGAAGACCTCTCTATCCCTGCCCACTCCTTCTCTCCCTCTCTCTGCCTGCCTGCCTCCTCTTCGGGCTCCAGTTCAGCTGCTAATTAACCCTCTCTAATAGCTTAGATTATATTAGCTTTGAGCGCCTCGCACCCTCCACTGGACTCGCACCGCCACACAATGAGCCCTGCCTTGCTTTACAAATTCCCCCCTTCACAAGAGCACAATTATGAATTCAAACAAGTTCTTATCCACACTCACTCATCCAAGGACAGAAGCCCACCCGGTCCCCGCCTCCCGGCCTGCCCCCGATGAGGGATAGTAATGAAGGGTCTGAAGAGGGGGACCACACAACAAGATGGCCGGGGGGGAGGGGGGGGGGAGGCACAGCAATCCTAAAGAACCAATCAGAGAGCTTAGGGGTCACTTTAGGTGTTCCAATGGTCCAGTCACAGAAGCCAAGTGATAACCCCGCGTCTTAACATTCCAATTCTGCCCGGAATGGAATCTTAATTACCTTGGGACAATCCAGCTGAAGTGGGAGAGGGAGAAAGGGAGGTTTCTGCTTCAAGAAGGCAAAGAGAGGTAATTAGAAGTTGAAATGAATCACTTCATGTCTGGGATCAGGCCTCCACTAAAGTACATCACAAAAACATAAATTTAGCGCTATATTTGAATGTATGCATTTTCTTCCAATACTGGGTCCTTATTTTTAAAAAATCTGTATTTAAAGTTTGAATTGTAAGAGAAAGCTGAGTAGAGAATAGGCCGTGCCGAGTTCTAGTGAGACAGGACGTTATGACCAAGCAGACAATATCTGTGAGTTCATATCTCTAGCCCCTCAAATAATAGGGAGTAGCCTAAGTGTGTCAACTCTAACATCGTAGAAGTATGTGTCCTTAATTCAATGGAGGTACACAGCCCTGTAGTACTAGCGCCATTAAACTAGTCAGGCCATGATAGTGTTGAATCCAAAAGAAGGACAAAGAGGAAGGGCAAATCAATCAAAATAATGTATTTTAGAATTGGGAGATATTTTTTCCTAAAAGCACTTAGAGTTGTAATCTATGGACGATAATGGGAGGAGATATGCCAATGGTAGAAAAAAAGAAATGGATGTCATCTCCCAACGTCTAAATGTAAATTGGTACATTTGTAGTGAAAGGGCATTCTCGTGTTTCTTTGTCCGAACAAGTAATTTCCCTTCCACCCCTCTCCGTAAGGCTTGCCATAGCAGCATTTTCTGCTACACAGAGCACTCTCCTTTCTATTTCAATGGGACAGCTCATTTGCTAGACTCCCAGCTGAACTGCTGACTGGGTATTTTAGATACTGTGTGTGTGTGTGTGTGTGTGTGTGTGTGTGTGTGTGTGTGTGTGTGTGTGTGTGTGTGTGTGTGTGTGTGTGTGTGTGTGTGTGTGTGTGTGTGTGTGTGTGTGTGTGTGTGTGTGTGTGTGTGTGTGTGTGTGTGTGTGTGTGTGTGTGTTTTTGTGTGTGTGTGTGTGTACGTGTGCACTTGAGCGAGTGTGTGTGAGCGAGGAGAAAGAGAGAGAGAGAGAGAGAGAGAGAGAGAGAGAGAGAGAGAGAGAGAGAGAGAGAGAGAGAGAGAGAGAGAGAGAGAGAGAGAGAGAGCGCGAGAGAGAGAGAGAGAGAGAGAGAGAGAGAGAGAGAGAGAGAGAGAGAGAGAGAGAGAGAGAGAGAGAGAGCGAAAGAACACATTGTATCATTAACACACTCAGAGATCATCAGATATATAAGGCCTCTGCTATGCAAGGTCAGGGCCGGTCCTTTTTCTAGGTCGGCGGCAATACGGCAGTAAAACAAGTCTAATCAGCTGCTTCTCCACTCCAGGGCCTGTGTGAATTACAGCCCAGTTTATTCCCCCCTGTATGTATTTACTGACATTACCAAGGCATATATGCCAAGGACACACACACAACCACACAAAGCACAGAATGGCTTTGAAAAGTAGAGTGGCCTCATTACAGGGGGAAAGTACGTTCTTGGCTCTCTGTCTCTCTCCTAGGGAGAGCAGAGCTGCTTCAGCAGGTGCAGCACACTCGCGTGACCATTCCACACGTTTCATTAAGGCCGTCCTTTAAGTGGAGGCCTGCAACTGGCAACCTGCCCCAACGACAGTCCTTGGACAGAGATGTAAAAGCTTACACATACACACACACACGCACACGCACGCACACACACACACACACACACACACACACACACACACACACACACACACACACACACACACACACACACACACACACACACACACACACACACACACACACACACACACGGTTCTCTATCACAGAGTTGCCCATTTCAAGAGTGTGTGTGGGGGAGGAGGGTGGTGGAGAATATCCACTTTGTATAAAAACAATCCCTCCACCCCCACCCCTTACACCCTCTAGCCCAACTCCCTATGAGTCCACTCAAGGACACAGTGTTGCTGGTCCTGGTGGCAAGTGGGTTGTACCGTTAGCGGTGTGGCGTGTTCATCAAGGTAATGATGGATAGCGTTAAAACGGACCCACAACTCCATAGAGATGAATGGTCGGCTTGGCTTCTTACTCAGCACTTTGGCCTTTCCCCCACTCATTGTGCGCTTCATCACGGAACACTCTCCACACCCAAAATAGAGATTAGCCTATCCTGTCTGGGAAATGGAACCTGCTATAACCCATCAATCAAGCCCAGATAATTTCAATCAGGCTAGCAAAAATACACCAACAGCATATTTACCCCTCTATCGTCTGTCCCATCTCACTGTGCATCTTGGGTAATTGTTTTCTTTTAAGTAGAAATGATTGGAGAGTATCGGTGTGGGTAATGAGAGAGTGACGCACAAGAGCGCTGTTTATGAAAGGAGAAGAGAGAGAGAGAAGAAAGAGAGAGAGAGAGAGAGAGAGAGAGAGAGAGAGAGAGAGAGAGAGAGAGAGAGAGAGAGAGAGAGAGAGAGAGAGAGAGAGAGAAAAGAGAGCAGGAAGGAGAAAGAGAGGAGAAAAGTAATACCTCCCCAGCTCGGACTGTCTCATTAGGCTAATGTTTTTTTATAAGGCACTTGAAATGTCAACGCATTGGTGGATTTAGTGTAAACTTAAATTCCATTACCTAGCAGGCATTAATTGCTAACTGAGCTCAGGGATCCTTCCCTTGGGGGCCTCTATGTTTCCTTCCTGTCACCTGGCTAACTATTCTGTCTAGACCAACTTAGAGCCCCATAATCCACCACAGGGATCAATAAACGGCACATAATTCAGGCCCAATAATGAGCTTTCACTTCAACACAAGCGCCCGGCCCCTCCGAAGGAACGGCGGGCGTAAAATGATAATGTAATTATTAAAAGGACAGACGAAATGAGGAAGCACTTTTGCATGGAGAGGGGGGGGGGGGCGAGCCGGGCTCAATTAGCCCTGCATGCCGCTATCATTGTTATTGAAGACAAAGCTAATCAAGGAAGAGATCCAGGCATCCATTTCAGCAGGTAATGGAATGACACTCTCAAGCGCCGCTCTCTCCGTACCACCAGCCAGTCATGTCATGAAGCCTACGCTGCAGTCACGGTGAGCAGGCACTCTTTAACGGACCACAATGGATGTCATTTTCCCCAGTCAGGAATAGCAGGATGTAGACTGGGAACAGAGGAATGGGAATGATAGAGGCTCAAAGTGGACCAGCAAGACACAGATCGAACTGAGATGTTCAGGGCTACGGGCGTGAAAAAAGCGGCGTGTTGAATTTTCGTACATTTCTGAAGGCTTATCAATGTTGCACGGGCCTACTTAAGTTGAGCCGCCGCGAAGCCTCTCTGTTCAGATACACTTCTGTCAATGTTCAGGACCACCTGCTGTAACTGCATTTCCAAAAGCAGCTGTACATTGCACACGACCTACAGACAGACAGAGACGGACGGGCAGGGGGACGGATGGACGGATAGACAGACCTGGGAACCAGTGTGAGAGATTTAGTGCGTAAAAAAGTGGGGTCTGACCTGGGGCCCTATCAGCAAACTTACTTCCCTCTAATTATGTGCATCCTTGAACTCCAAAAGAAGAAAGGTGGGGCTCCTGATTCGTGGGGTTAAGGAAACAGGGGCTTTACGGTTGGCTTGCTCCCACTGTTTATCTGCTGCTGACATTTGCAGCATGGCCCCAACAGCAAGATCCTTACCCCATTTATTCATCAAACACACATCCCGCCTTGTGGGTACGCCCAACTAATGAAGGTTGCAGGACTCACGGCAAAATCTCTGCTTATGGATCAGCAGCTCTGCCGTTATTAGTGCGGTCTGTGTGTGAACGGCACAACATTAGCCCAAGTTCTTCTCTGTTAGCTTGTGCAAAGTGCAATAAACAGAGAACAAAGTGAGGGGGGCAAGCTTGCTGATGGGTTTCCGGCAGGCTGCATCAATTTCTTTACACATTGCTGAGTATCTTGGCATGCTCCGAATGTCACACTTCCCATAGAGTACAGGCAATTTGAAGTGGGTTCTCTGGGCCGTGGAGCGGGTGGGTGCGCTGGGAGCAAATAGCTATCCATATCCCAAGTGCCCAGATGGGGGATTCTGTCAGGGGGGATCCAGCAATTAGAGGAGTCCGAGGTTGAGCAGACTGTACTTACTCTATGCATACAAAAGTATGTGGACACCCCTTCAAATCAGTGGATTCAGCTATTTCAGCCACGCCCATTGCTGACAGCTGTATGAAATCGAGCACACAGCCATGCAATCGCCATAGACAAACATTGGCAGTAGAATGCCCTTATTGAAGAGCTCAATGACTTTCAACATGGCATCGTCATAGGATCCCACCTTTTCAGTTTGTCAAATTTCTGCCCTGCCAGAGCTGCCCCAGTCAACTGTAAGCAGTTGTTTAAAGCACTTAAGTAGAAATCATTTAAAGTACAACTTATGTCGTTTTTTTGGGCATCTGTACTTTACTTTACTATTTATATTTCTACCTTTTACTTTTACTGCCCTACATTCCTAAAGAAAATGATGTACTTTTTACACCTTACATTTACCCCGACACCCAAAAGTACTCGTTACATTTTAACAGGAAAATGGTCGAATTCACGCACTTATCAAGAGAACATACCTGGTCATCCCAACTGCCTCTGATCTGGTGGACACACTAAACACAAATGCTTTGTTGGTAAATGATGTCTGAGTGTTGGAGTGTGCCCCTGGCTATGCGTCAATAAAAAAATAACAAGAAAATTGTGCCGTCTGGTTTGCTTAAAATATGAGGAATTTTTAAATGGTTTATACTTTAACTTTTACTTTTGATACTTCAGCACATTTTAGCAATTCCATTTACTTTTGATACCAAATACTTTTAGACTTTTACTTAAACAGTATTTTACTGACTGACTTTTACTTGAGTTATTTTACTTTTACTCAAGTATGACAATTGAGTATTTTCTCCACCACTGACTGTAAGTACTGTTATTGTGAAGTGGAAAAGTCTAGGAGCATCAATGGCTCAGCCGCGAAGTTGTAGGCCACACAAGCTCACAAAACGGGACCGCCGAGTGCTGAAGTACACCGCAATTAAAAAATCGTCTGTCCTCAGTTGCAACACTCACTACCGACTTACAAACTGCCTCTGGAAGCAACATCAGCACAATAACTGTTCGTCGGGAGCTTCTTGAAATGGGTTTCCATGGCTGAGCAGCCACCCACAAGCCTAAGATCATGCGTAATGCCAAGCGTCAGCTGGAGTGGTGTAAAGCGCGCCGCCATTGGACTCTGGAGCAGTGGAAATGCGTTCTCTGAAGTGATAAATCACGCTTCACCATCTGACAGTCCAATGGATGAATCTGGGTTTGGCGGATGCCAGGAGAACTCTGGTTCTGGAAATTGTTTGTCGAGATCAGTGTGGAAGAACTTGACTGGCCTGCACAGAGCCTTGACCTCAACCCCATTGAACACCTTTGGGATAAATTGGAACACCGACTGCAAGACAAGCCTAATCAACCAACATCAGTGCCCGACTCACTAATGCTCCTGTGGCTGAATAGAAGCAAGTCACCGCAGCAATGTTCCAACAGTGGAAAGCCTTCCCAGAAGAGTGGAGGCTGTTATAGCAATAAAGGGGGGACCATCTCCATATTAAAGCCCATGATTTTGAAAAGGGATGTTCGACGAACAAGAGTCCACGTACTGTTGGTCATGATCTCCATGAAACGGTTGTGATGGAACAATGCCACAACTGCAACAGATGTTTACAACCGATGTCGATACCCCTCTCTTTCCTCTGTATCCCCCGTTTGCCAATCAACTTCCAATTTTAGATGAGTAATTATGCAAATTGGAATAAAACACACCCTTTTGTTCTTCACAAAAGAAATGACAATTAAAAAGTTTTTTTTTTTTGTGACTGTGAAACCCAAAGTTCTCCACACAGTATTTATCCGTCAAAGACTGATACGTCTGCACAGATGGATGACAGAGACAGGAGAAATTTGGAGAGGTTGCACAATAATGAGCATCACGACACACCGACACTCAAATTCCAGTCTGCCTTCTTGATCCTAGCGTTGCAATCAACACTGGGCCATCTGCAACTCTGCAATTAACATAATTGGTGTACATAACATACTTATAGTCAAGTAAATTCTTTACCCACTATTCTTGCTGTTAATAAGATCTGCCGAGGAGATGTTCTGAATGCCACACTGTTGATTGGACACACTTTGTTGGAGAAAGAGACACGTTGTAGTCCTGAAAGGGTGAACTGACATGCAGGTTTTTGATGTCCAGGTGCAGAGGGCGAGAGTGCACGTGGCCTTGCTTCTCCCTGACACAACCACCTCCTCAACACCTGGAGGGGAGAGCCGTGATCGACAGCTCCGTCTACACAGACACCACCCAGACAGAACACAACAGACAACACTCAAGCCTCTTCCAGCTGCTCAACGAGAATAAATTGGACTTGATTAGAATTAATCGCACTCACACGAGTGCAATTTGAAAAACAAAAATAATTCAGCGAAATCTGTTCGAGAGCTGAGTTGCAAACAAAGAGGAGATTTCACTTTAACTTTGTGAATACTATCGAGTACTTAACACGGGTGGCAATTATTCATTCCAGTGCAAGGAATAAATAGAAATAAATTATGTTGTACCCCTATTTACACTATAGCTCAACAATCATGTCCACGCTTTCCATCTACAATGCTAAAAGAAGTAAATACCACCTTATAACTCATTCCTCTTTTTTTCCTAATCCAACTGCTTGTATTACAAAGTAGGTCTGGGAATTGCCAGGGACCTCACCATATGATATTATCACGATACCTAGCTGCTGATGCAATATGTATTGCGATTCTCACAATTCTATATGTATTGCGATTCGATATTGTGATTGTATTATATTGCGATTCAATGTTCCACACGTATGCTGCAGCAGGACAAGAGAGAGCCATGGGGGAAACGAGTTTTGATCAGTGATGGAAATATACGGGAGTTTTTGGTGCAGGTACAACCAACTAGAGCAAAAATTATATTGCGTTCTTTTCAAAACAATACGATATATCGTGAAAGATAATATCCCGATATGTAACTATGTATGTTTTTTTCCACCAATCACTTTTACAGAACATATTCAGTGTCTCCACCAGAAGAGTATAAACAACTCCTACAGTCTAGCAGTCGCCCGTCTTTCACCACAGTCGAATTAAGCATGCAAAATGCCAACTTTCAAACGTGTCTTTATTTATCTCACATCATGGGTCTGGGTAGGGCATTGTTGCTTGAAGAATAAATTGGGTAATTCAATTAAAGTGCTTCCCAAAGACACATCATAAGTGATGGAGAATGACTCTAACCCGGGCTTGAACTCCGTGTCCCCCCATCGCTCCGCTCGCCTGACAAATGGTCTGCGGGGTATAATTGAAACACATTGTTGCCAGCATAGGTCAATAACATTATTCCCCCCTTCACCGCCACCCGATTAACAGACTCCATTTTATCTTCCCTCGCGCCATACCGAGCAGACAGAGTGGGAGTGTCAGCTGCTTATCCATAAAAGTCCCCCCTTATCTTGAAAATAAACAAATACATAAAACACAAGGCCCCTGTCTAAGCAGTTAAGGACTACTTAGTTTACGGCAAACAAGCTAGACGAGTTTGTTTGACACATCAATACAGAACGAAGCCGAGCTGTCACCGGAAGGCTAGTGCAGACATTTACTACAAAAAAAAGAAAAGACAGACAAGTAGCCTGTCAAATTTAGCAGGTCAAACATTTGCTACACAATTTGTCCTTGAACAAGACAAAAAAAATACCAATCTCTAGCCTGGTGAGTACAGAACATAGTTCCACATAGCGAAAACTTTTTCTTAGCGCTTAGTGGGATTAATTTCTTCGGATGCCTAATTTACAGCCATCACGCTGTTTATGCTTGATAAACATGGATTAATTAGCATAAGCACAAGTGTAATGCGGTGCTAAAATGAACGATTATGTGTATTTAAGCAGAGACATTACAAATGAATGGGCGTAAATTAATTTGATAAACAAATGGTAAAAGTAGGGCCAGGGATCAAGGGCAAAAAACACCATTACCTCCCACTCTATGGTAGCTGCCTTTGTATAATTGTCTATAGGGTTACACAGAGTTAATTGAATTTATTCCACACAATCTGTTTACTGTTTAGCCTTAAGGATGGGATGCAACAACAGTTCTAACATGAAACGCAATGGAGTGACTATCCTTCAAATAGATTATCTGTCTTGTGTGTGTGTGTGTGTGTGTGTGTGTGTGTGTGTGTGTGTGTGTGTGTGTGTGTGTGTGTGTGTGTGTGTGTGTGTGTGTGTGTGTGTGTGTGTGTGTGTGTGTGTGTGTGTGTGTGTGTGTGTGTGTTGACGTGGAGCAGACCTGAATTAGTTATGGATGGGTATTCAATTAATTCCCTTTGTCAGAAATGTATGTAGGGGTGGGGTAGGATATACCATACAGTAATCCCTGATGCACACCAAGGTGGCAGCTCCATTGTCTAACTGGTGAAATGTGTTTATGAGCCAGCTCTGCGCTCGACCAACAGATTAGATGACTATTGGGGGATAAGCAGACAGCCAGCAGTATGTCAGCCGCCTGCCTCGCCCCCCCTACACACACACACACACACACACACACACACACACACACACACACACACACACACACACACACACACACACACACACACACACACACACACACACACACACACACACACTTATTTGACAGGGAAAGTGTCAGCTTGAACAATGCCTTTAATCCATTCCCTCTCTCAATGAGACTATTTGACATGACTCTGCCGCAGCCTACGCTCCTGCATGTCCCCGCGTCTCAGTCAGGGTGCTTTTCATCAGGCCAGGCAGAGAGAAAGGTTCACCGTTCACTTCAGCTGAAGTCATGTGCATGATATCCACAGTGAAAAGTCAATGTCAGAGAGTCTTTCATTGAACCTTCATCAAATTAAGGAAATTGCTATTCATATTCATTATTTGTCTTTCAGTCCATGGGCCTCCATACTGATGTTTTGTGAAGAAACACACGTCTTTGCATTAAAGCCTGTTCATTCTAGATTCTCGGCCGAGAGGAATAGTGTCCTTCTGGGCCGGGAGGCAGCATGGTTTCAAAAGGGCTGATTAGAAAATCCTGACCTTAGGGTGGGTATGTTTTCAAAACCGAGTCTATACATGTTGGAATGACCTTTGGCAGTGATTACAGCTTTGAGTCTTCTTGGGTAAGTCTCTAAGAGCTTTCCACACCTGGATTGTGCCATATTTGCCCATTACTCTTTTCAAAATTCTTCAAGCTTAGTCAAGGTGTTAGGGATCATGGCTAGGCAGCAATTTAAAAGTCTTGCCATTTAAGTCAATGCTGTCACTTGGCCACTCGGGAACATTTACTGTCTTCGTGGAAAGCAACTTCAGTGTAAATGTGGCCTGGTGCCGTAGGTTATTGTCCCGCAGAAAGGTGAATTCCTCTCCCAGCGTCTTGTGTAAATCAGACTGACGCAGCCTGAAGCTAGTTTTCCTCTAGGATTTTGTCTGTGCTTATCTCCATCCCGTTTAATTTTATCCTGGAAAAACTCCTTAGTCTTTGCCGATATCAAGCATACTCATACCATGATGCAGCCACCAGCATATTGAAAATAAGGAGGCAGTTACTCAGTGATGTGTTGTGTTTGCCCAAAGCATAAGGCTTTGCAATTAGGCCAAAGAGTATATTCCGTCGCAGTGTTTTTTTGTTTCAGTATTCAGCATGTTTTTGGAATATTCTGTGTATTTTCCTTCTTCTTTCCACTCTGTCATTTAGGTAAGTAATTGTAGAGTTACTACAATGTTGTTGATCCAGCCTCGTTTTTTCCCCACCACAGCCATTGAACTCTGTAAAATCACCAACCCTTATTATTTCACACAGAGTGAGTCCATGTAACTTATGACATGATTTATTTTACTCTTGAACCAACCGAGGCTTTCCTAAACAAAGTGGGTGAATACTTATGACTATGGTTGAGTTATTTTGGTTTTATTAATTTGTCCACATTTGTAGAATGTTCTTTTCAATTTGACATTATGGAATATTGTGTGTAGATCAATATAAAAAAACCATCATAATTAAACGTATTTCAATCCCACTTTGTAATGTAATAAAATTTGAAAAAAATCCAGTCAGGGTGAATTCTTTTGATACCCACTGTAGAAGGTTACACGCTAAAGACAATCTGAATAGGCTGCAAGTATAATGATCAGAGTATTAATTGAAATGCTCGATCCACAATAATAGAAAGTGACAAAAGTGACAATGAATGTCCCAGTGGTGCTTTTCGGTTCTTTACATAGAGTATCAGTAGAGATGCATGCTTTTCGGTTCTTTACATAGAGTATCAGTAGAGATGCGTGTTTTGAAAGGGGTTTCACAGCTACACGGATTTGGTTCGAGAACAACCTGGCTCCTTGTCACGTGATATGAGACCTGGCCTTTTATTCGGGAGAGCTTCATACAGGCCATTGTCTTGTACGGGCAGTAAAAATGTAGTATGAATATGAGATAAAACAGACAAAACTGAATGGCAGAGGGCATTTATGACAACGACGAACAACGTGGCTTCTACAGCAACAGATGAAGGCATCAGCACAAAACCCTGAAAAATATTAGCCGATTTTCATCCTCTTAAACAATGTCCTTTGACCGCCGACCTCTGCCCAACCAAACCTGTAAATATTCCCGTAACCGTAGCCTACAGGGTCACCCCACCATGTCAGCATGGGTCATGTTATTAGATAAAGTAACCCTGTTGGCCTGTCCATGGGCTCTGGCGGTTTTAATGGAAGACAGGGAGAGGTTTATAGTAGTGCTGAACTACACGAGAAAGATCACGCGTGGCTGAATGACACATGCCCAGCCCCAGATCATGACCGATGCACCCCAGGCCATGTGAAATGACCAACACCAACCAGTGAAGGCCTAAAAATGACTCTGTCACTGTCTTGGGGCGATACGGCAAGTCCAACGAGGCAACCACTTCTTTGGAATGCGCACATAATAAAAACTGGTTAGGTTGAAACACACTCCAAGTGTGTGTTCAGGTGTAGGCTTCAACTACATTATGGGCATTGCTACCAGATAGTCTCTTTCAGACTTGTGGGCATGTAGGACATAGGCCATAAAGAATATGCAGGGGGGCTCTCGAGAGGGTGGAAACGTTTCAGAAGAATGTCGTTATGGCTTTGAAGTGAATGAAATGGCTCACCGGTAAGACCAAGGATTTCGACATGAACATGTGAAAGTGAACTCACATGAGTCCAACGATATGGTCGGCCTAAATCCATTGTGTGTCTTCCATGTGGTTTGCAGCAACAGTTGGATGCGCATAATATGCCGTTAGGCATTGATCACCTGACGTCATAGAACATCCACGCAACATCCCTGTAACGTTCCTCCAGCAGCTGTTTGTTCCAGGGCAACTGATTATTTCATTTGCTTAAGTAAAAAGGATCATTGCCAATTAAATGCACATTAAATGCGCGAGCATGGGATGCTGCCACATGTTTAGAAATAGCCGTCCTTATTTATTTCCCCCCTAATAGCCAGCAGCATGGTCCTTCCCTCCCCAGACAGAAGACATACAGTAATGGCACATAGACACATGCATCCCCAGTAGCCGGGAGAAAAGACTGATGTTTTCCAATAGCAAAAGGTATGAAGATTAGGCTAGACATTCTGGCAAGAATGTACATTCCTCAGACGACAATTACTTGGCATAGGCAGGCGGTTTAAGAGGACTGCCTTGAAGTATTGATGCTATAAGTTAAGATGGGGATCAATTGACGGGTGGAGGAAAAAGTACCCGATAGTCATGCTTGAGTCAAAGTAAAGAAACCATAAAAGGAAACGACTCAGGTCAGGTGTGGCAGGGTAGCCTAGTGGTTAGAGCGTTGGACTAGTAACCGTAAGGTTGCAAGTTCGAATCCCTGAGCTGACAAGGTACAAATCTGTCGTTCTGCCCCTGAACAGGCAGTTAACCCACTGTTCCTAGGCCCTCATTGAAAATAAGAATTTGTTCTTAACTGACTTGCCTAGTTAAATAAAGGTAATTTTATTTTATTTTTTTAAACATAAATAATCAAATAAAAAAAGGTCAAAGTGAAAGTCGCCCAGTCAAATACTACTCGTGTAAAAGTATTTGGCTTTAAATGCACTTAAGTCTCAAAAAGCAAATGTATCTGCTAAAAAATACTTAAGTATCAGAAGTACAAGTATATCATTTCACATTCCTTATATTAAGAAAACCAGATAGCACTTTTTTTTTATTGTTTTATCATTTGTTACGGATAGCCAAGGGCACACTCCTACACTCAGACATAATTTACAAAAGAAGCATTTGTGTTTAGGGAGTCCACCAGATCAGAGGCAGTAGGGATGACCAAGGGACGTTCTCTTGATAAGTGTGTGAATTTGACAATTTTTCTGTCCTGCTAAGCATTCAAAATGGAACGAGTACTTTTGGGTGTCAAGGAAAATGTATGGAGTAAAAAGTACATTATTTTCTTTAGAAATGTAGTGGAGTCAAAAATATGTATTGTAAAGTAAAGTACAGATACAGTACCCCAAAAAATGACTTAAGTAGTACTTTAAAGTATCTTTACGTAAGTACTTTACACCACTGTAATTGACTGACTTACTCGAGTATTATGATTAGTGGTTTAGCAGCGTATCAGAATTATGATTTTAACAATAGTCTACTATTTACAGGAAGCTCATTGAGTGAAAATCATAACCAATGATCAATCTTGTAGAGTGAAATCAATTATGGTACCGGAACCAAGAAGCTATAGCACTTTCCTGAAAATCCTTTACCCAGATTAACATCTTCACATAGCCATGGAAGATGAATTGGTGTCAGCTGCTCTACCAATCTGGCCGGCTCTACTTTGACCCCACAACAATGGCCAGGACCCTCCCGTGTGCCCTGGACCAGCAGAAAGAGCTGAATGTAGTCTTTCTCCAATCACCTGGCTGACCTGGGTACAGCCTAACGTGCCTCTGAGCAGCACATTTGTATTCCCATAAGCCCAGACCCAGACCAGCTACTCTGGGCTTCATGGACCAAGCATCCATTGCAGGTGTCATTAGCTGACCGCAAAGTCTCCCTGAGCCAACCCTATTAGAGGAGGAGTGGTTCGGACCAGTGATGTGTTTTAACCCTGGATTGCTGATGCTTTGAAGCCACTGGCCACCATATCGGTAGGAACAAATGGAATTCTACAGTATTTCAATACAATTTTTCAATGACAACATGACATGTATTTAAGCAATTATTTGTTGAGGTGGGGACAGTAACATTAGTTCTCCCCCCCAAAATATGTTTTTAGATTTTATGTATAAAAAAAACAGCACCCCCTGTCAGTTCTCTAAGGTTATTACATACCATTGGTCTGGACTCAACCCCGATCGCCTCTGAGGACTGGCTCACACTACGCCAACTGACTGAGGGAATGTTCCATCATAAAAAACGAATTAGACTCCTGGAGGAAATCATTGTAAATGAATAGGAGGAATGGCAAGAGAATGATTCAGCCTATTTATTTTTTAAGAAAAGGTGCGTCAGTCTTCTTCTACCACTTAAACTGCAGAATCATATGCAGTATAATCCTTTCTGTAGTTGCTCTGACAAAATAACACACCATTGAGCAGATACCATCAATTCAACCAGCCGTAATCCAAGCACCTCTAGCTCGTATCCTTCCTTCAATTTTGCCTGGAGGCAACTGCAAACATCACACACTGCATCCAGATGACATGAGAGGGTTTAAAGTTATACCCAGCTCGTTAAGTATCTGAAAAGGCTACTCACACTTGATCCAGGTGGGGATTGATTGTCTCTGCTGTAACCAAGAAGCTTGATCTTGCAAGCTTGCCACCTGTAACTAGCAAGTTAGGAAACCAAATGCATAGCCCTGAGGTGTAGAAAATGTATTCGGCACTAAGAAATTTAATTCATAATTAGAAGATACAGTACACTTGCTCGTCGAACTTCTCATTCCAAAATCATGGGCATTATGGAGATGGTCTCCCCTTCACTGGAACTAAGGGGCCCAAACCATGAAAAACAGAGGCAGACCATTATTCCTCCTCCACCAAACTTTACAGTTAGCACTATGCATTCGGGCAGGTAGTGTTCTCCTGGCATCCGCCTAACTCAGATTTGTCCGTCGGACTGCCAGATGGTGAAGCGTCATTCCTCACTCCAGAGAACGTGTTTCCACTGCCCCAGAGACCAGTGGGGATGAGCTTAACACCCCTCCAGCTGAAGCTTGGCATTGCGCTTGGCGATCTTAGGTTTGTGTGTGCCTGCTTGGCCATTGAAACCAATTTCATACATCTCCTGACGAACAGTTATTGTGATGACGTTGCTTCCAGAGGCAGTTTGGGAACTCAGTATTGAGTGTTGCATGATTTTTACACGTTATGTGCTTCAGCACTCTGTGGCCCCGTTCTGTGAGCTTGTGTGGCCTACCACTTTGCGGCTGATCCGTTGTCGCTCCTAGATGTTTCCACTTCACAATAACAGCACTTACAGTTGAGCGGGAAAGTTCGAGCAGGGCAGACATTTTACAAACGGAATTATTAGAAAGTTGGCATCCTTTGACGGTGCCATGTTGAAAGTCACTCTACTAGGCCATTCTACTGCCAATGTTTGTCTATGGAGAGTGCATGGCTGTGTGCTCAATTGTATACACTTGTCAGCAAAGGGTGTGGCTGAAATAGTCGAATCCACAAATTTCAAGGTGTGTCTACATACTTTTGTATATATAGTATATTTAGCTGGCAAACCTTAGTAGTGAAATTCAAGTGTAACTTTAATCACCACATGCTGCTGAACAGTGGGCATCACGTCCCAAAACTTCCGTTACTCCTTCTGGTCTTTGTAAAAAAAAAACATACCATTAATTATATTTTTGAGGGGGAAAATATGCGTGTTTAATGTATGTAATATTTGTGGGACGGTATTGAAAATCATTCCATGGTCATTTCGTTATTTCGAAATACCCCAGTCTACGGTATATACGGTATACCATCCAAGCCTAGTCACAGATCAGATCTAGCAGATCAGATCTAGCAGATCAGATCTAACACGGACCATTAGTTGTAATACAGGAGGCTGTCTGTCACGAGGGGTGACAACCAGAGAGAGGGGCCTGCCAACCAGCCACCCAACCAGGGTAATCAGCTGAGCAGTGACAGTGGGTGGTCAGAGTAGATTTGTGGGGGTTGCCTGACTTATATGACCACTTCATGCAGTGGTTTGGGATAAGGCAGCCATGCTTGTTTTAGCTAATGCAATTAACCTTGTGTGGTTATTCCCCCATCCTCCGCCACCTCCCCCTCCCCGGGTAGAGGGCAAAAAAGGGAGATCAGTCGGAAGAGGGCGGGCTGACGGAGAAAGGGAGTACAGATTGAAGGAAGGAGAAAAGTACTGCGGGAGAAACACAGAGATGGGATGTAAAGAGAGAGAATCAGCAAGATAATAATGAGAGCGAAAGAGCGAAAGAGAAAGAAGGAGAAATAGCAAAAGAAAGAAAGAAAGAGATGCCAGGAGGAACTTAACATTTAATGATGGGGGAGCTGGAGCAGGAGCTAGGGGCTGGCTGGCGGGATGTGTGCCTCCTCGGGGGAGCGAGGAGCAGGGGTTTGCAGGGCAGACCTTTGAGAGGGGGGAAAGATGAAGAGGCAGTGTCAGGCTGCCTTTTAATGGTCAGGAGTGTGGTTAGTTCCACTGACTCAGGCCTCTCCCCCGTGGCTCCGAGTCCACTCCATATAACTGGCCATAATTCACCTCATTTGGCAGTTTGGGGTCTCCGAGGTCTGGGATAAAAAGTGTGGAGAGTCCTAATGGCAGGCGGAACAGCTGAGGGCACATCTTATGAGATCTCGGCAGGTAAAATTTTCTGGAGCAGGCCCTGGAAACTACCCCAATCTATTAGTAACAGGAGAAGAGGAGGAAAGGAGTGGAGGATAAGTTCGGAGCTGTCTCAATAAGCTACAGTAGACTGGATGACTGAAACAAGTGGTTCCACTATGAATGTGGAAGTGTCAGATCTGCAGATCTGCAGGTCCTTTGCATTTTCCCCCACTGGTATTCCCAATGTATGATACTTTTTGCTGTATACACCAAGTCCAACAGCGCCGGTTCACTTCCCCCACCAACCCACCCCAGGACGTCAACTGAAGCAGGAAGAGACTAACATAACATTTCAACTAATTAGTCAGGCTGGACCTGCTGATACCATTTCATGACTGGTGGAATTGTATCAGGGATGTAGGATTATGATACGTAACATGTTAAATGAATGATCATCCCAGAATCCCCCCCCCCTCACACACACACACACACACACACACACACACACACACACACACACACACACACACACACACACACACACACACACACACACACACACACACACACACACACACACACACACACACACACACTTGACAATTGGCCATGGAGTGTTCTCATCTGCTGGTGTTGATTAGCAGTGGAGAGGAATAGCCTAGTGTACAACATTGCTGCTGGTACCGGTGCTTTCTGCTGCACTGAACAGAGACACACAGTCATTGACCCAGTGTTGCACCGCAGGGAGTGATGCCATGTCTCCATCCCGGGGACTTTTAATTGAGAGACCAGAAGATGGGGTTGAGTGGGGGAAGGGGTGGGGCAGTGTGCCTCTGATGTGTAGTCAGGAAGGGGGGACTAGTCTAGGCTTGTTCAGTGAGGCCCTCACAGAGAGAGCACCACTAAACCCCTCCGTGTAGGGGCAAGTTTGGACCCCCGCCCCTCATGTCTAGCTCCGTCTGGTGGCACAATTACATGGTGTTGAAGCACATCAGTGTCTAATCCATACTTTATAATATATTTCATGTCATAGTCAAATACCCAGTTAAAGTATGATAATTGCAAGAGCAATTGTTGGTCCATGTCACCATTCATATTGGCCAGCATGCTCTCTGTTTTGTGTCAACTAATATGGTCATATTTATCGTACAGTACATGTTTCCTGAACACATGTTATGGATACTGGAACCGTTTTAATGTCTGGCAGATGATTGAAGGACATTTAGCCTATGCAATCTAAAAGGACTTCAGAAAGCACATTATGTTATGGCCATTTCTGTATAGTCTTCAGAACCACAGCTAGATCTATTCTATACCTTATCCATGTCAGCATTGAAAAAGAGATGCCCAGCAACCATAGACAGGGACTGGTAAGATACTCCACTAATATACTTTCAGATGCATGTCGCACAACCCAAGTGCACCCTTTATATTCACTCTCTCATTATCTACAAGAACACTTCAATTCTCCACGCATAGCTGCATATTATTGCTGATGTTATTCATAGTGATTGTGTGTGTGTGTGTGTGTGTGTGTGTGTGTGTGTGTGTGTGTGTGTGTGTGTGTGTGTGTGTGTGTGTGTGTGTGTGTGTGTGTGTGTGTGTGTGTGTGTGTGTGTGTGTACATCTGCATGCATCGACTGAATGTGCATTCAGTGACATACAATACCTTCCTCTTCTCAATAGAGGAACCATGGTGGACACAACTACAGGAATAAGTGAGAGATTCCATAGACCCAGGCGGCGCAATTTTGAAATGAGGCTTGTATGTACGCTGGTTATGGGACACCCATATGATGTGAAGGTTAATCATGAACTGCTCTCGGTAATGCTAGTCACTGCGTACCATCACAATCATGTCTGTGAGATGAGCAGTGGGTTACAAGACAAGAACTTGATTAAAACCACTGTGATGATAGCGTGCCTTCAACTCTCATTCTGCGGGTTCTCCCAGCATCTGTACACACACACACACACACACACACACACACACACACACACACACACACACACACACACACACACACACACACACACACACACACACACACACACACACACACACACACACACACACACACACACACACACACCTAAATTATATATATATATTTTTTTTAATCTGGCATCATTTCTCTAAGCATCCAAATTATTTTGCTCAAATATTGAAGCCAATACTGAAGCAAGATTAAGCCCCAAATAAAGAGTTCAAATAAAGCTATTGTCGTTTCCCCAATCCCATGGTTTACCAATCTCCTATTTTTTTAAAAAAAGACAAAGAAAAGCGAACACACACTCGCACAATAGCAAGAAATCAGGCGTATGCACAGTGGCATTTACACGCACCCTCCCTGTTCAGCTCTCAGTGATATGATATCTTATGACAGTGATATGACAGCATAGGTGCATCAAAGCTGGGACCGAGAGACTGGAAAAAACAGCTTCTATCTCCAGGCCATCAGACTGTTAAATAGTCACCACTAGCCAGACTCCGCCAAGTACCCTGCCTTGAACTTTAGTCAGTGTCACTAGCCGGCTACTACCACGGTACTTTACCATCCACCTTAGAGACTGCTGCTCTAGGTAGATATACATTGAACACTGGTCACTTTAATCATGTTTACATACTGTTTCCCCCACTTCATATATATATACTGCATTCTGGTCAAGGCTCATCCTATATAACTACTGCAGTACACACCTTTTCTGCTGATACAGTGCATTTCTTTCATTTTTTTTTTTTTTGCATTACAGCCTTATTCTAAAATGGATTAAATAAATAAAATTCCCATCAATCTACACACAAAACCCTGTAACGACAAAGCAAAAACAGGTTTTTAAAAATGTTTGCGAATGTATTAAAGATCAATAACAGAAATACCTTACTTACATAATTATTCAAACCCTTTGCTACGAGACTTGAAATTATGCTCAGGTGCACCCTGTTTCCACTGTTTCTATTGGTCATTCATTGGAGTCCACCTGTGGTAAATTCAATTGATTGGACATGATTGAAAGGGCACACACCTGTCTATACTGTTTAAGGTCCCACAGTTGACAGTGCATGTCAGAGCTAAAACCAAGCCATGAGGTTGAAGAATTGTTCGTAGAGCTCCGAGACAGGATTGTGTCGGGGCACAGATCTGGGCAAGTGTACCAAAACATTTCTGCAGCATTGAAGGTCTCCAAGAACACAGTGGCCTCCATGATTCTTAAATGGAAGAGGTTTGGAACCACCAGCCAAACTGAGCAATTAGGGGAGAAGGGACCTGGTCAGGGAGGTGACCAAGAACCCGATGGTCACTCTGACAGAGTTCCTCTGTGGAGATGGGAGAACCTTTCAGAAGGATACCATCTCTGCAGCACTCCACCAATCAGGCCTTTATGGTAGAGTGGCCAGATGGAAGCCACTCTTCAGTAAAAGGCACAACAGCCCTCCTGGAGTTTGACAAAAGGCCACTAATGGATTCTCAGACCATGAGAAACTAGATTCTCTGGTCTGATGATACCAAGATTGACTCTTTGACCAGATAAACGTCACATCTGGAGGAAACCTGGTACCATCCCTACGGTGAAGTGCGGTGGTGGCAGCATCATGGTGTGGGGAGGTTTTTCAGTGATAGGGACTGGGAGACTAGTCAGGATAGAGGGAAAGATGAACAGAGCAAAGTACACAGATATCCTTGATGAAAACCTGCTCCAGAGCATTCATGACCTCAGACTGGGGCGCAGGTTCACCTTCCACACAACCAGACAACACAGGAGTGGCTTCGGGACAAGTATCTGAATATCCTTGAGTGGCCCAGCCAGAGACTGGATTTGAACCAGTCTAACACCTCTGGAGAAACCTGAAAATAGATGTGTAGAGGTGCTCCATATCCAACCTGAAGTGGATCTGCAGGGAAGAATGGGATAAACTCCCCAAATGCAGGTGTTCAAAGCTTGTAGCATCATAACCAAGAAGACCGGAGACTGTAACCAAAGGTGCTTCAACAAAGTTTTTTATAAATGAGCAAAACAAAAAAAATGGGATATTGTGGGGTATTGTGTGTAGATTGATGAGTATTTAAAATAAAAATGTTTATAGTAAGGTTGTAACGTAACAAAACATGGAAAAAGCGGTCTGAATACTTTCCCCGAATGCGCTGTGTACTCCAGACTCTGACAATGCTCATTCTCATATTTTAATATATTTTTTTATGATTTAGATTTGTGTGTATTGTTTCGTATTGTTAGGTTTTACTGCGCTGATGGAGCTGGAAACATAAGCTTTTTTTTGCTACACCCAAGATAAAATCTGCAAGATATGTGTACGAGACCAATGACATTTGTTTTGATTTTATACCAGAATGCCCATATGCCAAGATGCCATGATGACTATGCTGCATTCAATGACAAAAGAGGGGAGTAATGACTTGGTGAATTGAGAATTCCATTTTCCACCTCTTGCCAAGTTGAGTGGGAGTATATTTGAAAAACAAGTAAGAGCAGCGAGGAGAACAACAACGCTCGTGCCATTTAACAGGAATGTGAAATCAATATACAGTCTGGAAATGGCAGGAAAAACATAATTGTAAACCAGTTATTGACGTGTTAAAGTAATTTACACTTGCTGGTACAAGACAGATCGTTGCAATATTTATTTAGCCAGTGAGGGAGGGAGAACTATACAGCAGCTGCAGCTCTCGCCAGATGCTGAAGTTCCTCTGTCCGTCCATCACCCCCCTCCAAACACTTCCCTTCTCACTGCCACCCGGCAGCTTTAAAACAACTGCACAATTAGAGCTGCATCTGTCACACGCAGCCTCACTCTCAATCAGAGCAAGTTTGCAGTGGGCGATCTGTGCGGAGTAAACACCAACAGAACTACGCTGCCTCTACGGCAAGATATGGAGATAAACATGGATCTATGCCACAGTCATATAGCCGAGGCATCACAGGTACAGCTAGAATATAACAATACTCCAAAACTGATGTTATTACAAGATAATCTATACAACTGGGTTTAGACATGTACTATATACGGTGGTTAACGTTTTCTACTGTTCTCATTAACAACTAATAATGTTAACAATAGTGGGCCATATAGACGTACAATAATTGTGGACCGTACTATTGTGTCACGGCACCTATTACATCTCCACGTACATTTCAACAACGTCAGTGATAAAGAGAGGAAATATGAAAGGGGTAGCAGGAGCAGACCGACTAGCAGGCAAGGTAATTAAAAACACAAAGTAAAATGTCACAGTGAATCTGTATCCTCTGGAGTTCAGCCATCAGACAAAGACAGGAGGGGGGAGAAGAGAGGAAAGGAGGGAAGAAAGAGGAAAGGACACGAGGAAAGCTGGAAAGAATGTGAGACCCATGGAGTGGCATAGGTCTGCGACATTGTACTAGTGAGAGATGTGTAACCATGATACAGTATACAGTACAACCCAGGTTACAGTGTAGTAGCACTATGACAAGTCCAGATGCTGTCACTCAGCTCGTGATACAGTGTCAAATCGAATAAAGTCGGCTTCAGTTCAAAACCGATTGCCTTAATTCAATTGAGTTAGGTAAACGTATCTATTCTGAGTATGATTGATAGGTTCATTTATAGGATTTATAGTCTGATTTAATAGGAGAGAAACATGCAGAGTACAAGGACATTGACCCTGCAGATAAGTGCCATTCAGTTATCAATAGCAAAACCGTACCTTTCTCATTTTACCAACGCTGAACTTAGGGATAGTGTTTTTGCAAATAACATGTTTAGGCTGAGTTGATGTAATGAAGCTGAAAGAAATATGGCATGTGATAAAATTGTGAGTAAACTACGTATTACTTAGTTCGTAAATAGTATCATACTGTGATTTATGAAATAAAACAGGCATGTCTTCATCTTAAAGAGCTATGATTTACGAAATAATTGCTAATGGTAAAGAAGACCATTTATATTGGAATGCACTGTTTGGTATGCATTCACTCGGAAAGAGCACAAAGGAAACTAAAAACCAAGAAAAGGGAAAAATGTCATGTTAATGTGAGGGCCTGGGATTTTTCGCTGACAATGACCAGAATACAACCATGCCCTCTCCTGATAATCAAATCAAATCAAATCAAATTGTATTGGTCACATACGCATGGTTAGCAGATGTTAATGCGAGTGTAGCGAAATGTTTGTGCTTCTAGTTCCGACCATGCAGTAATATCTAACAAGTAATCTAACAATTTCAGAACAACTACCCCAGACATACAAGTGTAAAGAATGAATAAGAATATGTACATAGAAATATATGGATGAGCGATGGCCGAACGGCATAGGCAAGATGCAGTAGATGGTAGAGAGTACAGTATATACATATGAGATGATCAGAATCATGTTGTGTCCTTTAATTTTCAGCTCAGCATAATTTTGACAAGTATAATTGATTGATGTCCGCAGGACACAATAAATCGCTTACAGATTTATTTCTGCTTTGAATGAAGTCAACATGAGCACATTTCCACCCTCTATCGTTACATGTGAAGAGCTGATGGAAAGCAAGTCTTGGCGTGCTCGGTGTGATTAGCTAGCATTACGCACTCCCGGTGCTTCTGTTCGGTAGAATTAACACCTCTGTTCTTTCTGTCTCTCACACACCCACACACACACACACGCACGCACGCACACGCACACACACACACACACACACACACACACACACACACACACACACACACACACACACACACACACACACACACACACACACACACACACACACACACACACACACACACACACACCTTCATGAACTGTGAGATTATTGGGCACTCTCTCTCTCTCTCTCTCTCTCTCATGCATACACACACACACCCACACATATACACTTTCATGGAATTATTACAACATGGATATCCTAGTAAAAAGGCAATGAAGAGAATAATTGTTATCTATACATTTTTACCCACAAAAGAAATGTGTTTACTACAGTTTCATTGCTATTATGTGTATGACAATCTGTTTTGTAAGAGTAAACACACATTTGATGCTTCACATGTTCTGCTAATTGAACAATAATACTGCGAGTTTTATGTGGTCTTTTAGGAGGACTGCGTGTTTTCCAGGGAAAAGTCCAGGCGGAATCTCAATACAGTTGAGTAGTGTTAAAGTATATTAAAGACGCCCTCTAGTGGTGGGAGATCATACTGACTGAGAGGACAGGAGGAATCAGAGGAGAGCAAGGTGAAGGCCTTTTCTCAGTCAGGCCTATGTATTGAAATCGTATTTACTGTGTTTACTGTGGATAAGATGAAGAGGAGAGTCACCGTGTCACTGGACACTAGCTCTGACAACAAGCTGAAGGGGAGGGGCTTGGCTCTGCATTGTGGGGAAGGCAGTCCATACACTGTCAGAATCAGTTCTGCTCAAAAGCAGAACACAGGCATACACTGCAGCCTTACAGAACCAGAGTTGGCTCCCACTTATAAGTCTTGATAACACTGTGTATTACAGAATTCTACATAAATTGCAATGAAGTTAGAGGCTAGAGGGATCACCAGCCCGAAAGCTTTATTGCTTGTAATTCTCTCCTGTTTGAATTCAATTCAAGCAGTGCCGGTTCTAATATGAGCCCTCAAATCCACACATATCTGAGGGTTATTCCCTAGCAGAACTATGTATGCATTGCTCTATAGTATTTTGTCTAGTATGCATTGCTCTATAGTAGTTTTGTCTATTATGGATAGCTCTATAGTAGTTTTGTCTAGTATGGATAGCTCTATAGTATTTTGTCTAGTATGCATTGCTCTATAGTAGTTTTGTCTATTATGGATAGCTCTATAGTAGTTTTGTCTAGTATGGATAGCTCTATAGTAGTTTTGTCTAGTATGGATAGCTCTATATTAGTTTTGTATAGTATGGATAGCTCTATAGTAGTTTTGTCTAGTATGGATAGCTCTATAGTAGTTTTGTCTAGTATGGATAGCTCTATAGTAGTTTTGTCTAGTATGGATAGCTCTATAGTAGTTTTGTCTAGTATGGATAGCTCTATAGTAGTTTTGTCTAGTATGGATAGCTTTATAGTAGTTTTGTCTAGTATGCATTGCTCTATAGTATTTTGTCTAGTATGCATTGATCTATAGTAGTTTTGTCTAGTATGCATGACTCTATAGTAGTTTTGTCTAGTATGGATAGCTCTATAGTAGTTTTGTCTAGTATGCATTGCTCTATAGTAGTTTTGTCTAGTATGCATTGCTCTATAGTAGTTTTGTCTAGTATGGATAGCTCTATAGTAGTTTTGTCTAGTATGCATTGCTCTATAGTAGTTTTGTCTAGTATAGATAGTTCTATAATAGTTTTGACTAGTATGCATTGCTCTATAGTAGTTTTGTCTAGTATGCATTGCTCTATAGTAGTTTTGTCTAGTATGCATTGCTCTATAGTAGTTTTGTCTAGTATGCATTGCTCTATAGTAGTTTTGTCTAGTATGCATCACTCTATAGTATTTTGTCTAGTATAGATAGTTCTATAGTATTTTGTCTAGTATAGATAGTTCTATAATAGTTTTGTCTAGTATGCATTGCTCTATAGTAGTTTTGTCTAGTATGCATTGCTCTATAGTAGTTTTGTCTAGTATGGATAGCTCTATAGTAGTTTTGT
Organism: Oncorhynchus keta; assembly: GCF_023373465.1. Taxonomy (NCBI): domain Eukaryota; kingdom Metazoa; phylum Chordata; class Actinopteri; order Salmoniformes; family Salmonidae; genus Oncorhynchus; species Oncorhynchus keta. The sequence goes on along the minus strand of NC_068445.1, from coordinate 3,097,633 downwards.
CTAGTATAGATAGTTCTATAGTATTTTGTCTAGTATAGATAGTTCTATAATAGTTTTGTCTAGTATGCATTGCTCTATAGTAGTTTTGTCTAGTATGCATTGCTCTATAGTAGTTTTGTCTAGTATGGATAGCTCTATAGTAGTTTTGTCTAGTATGCATTGCTCTATAGTAGTTTTGTCTAGTATGCATTGCTCTATAGTAGTTTTGTCTAGTATGCATCACTCTATAGTATTTTGTCTAGTATAGATAGTTCTATAGTATTTTGTCTAGTATAGATAGTTCTATAATAGTTTTGACTAGTATGCATTGCTCTATAGTAGTTTTGTCTAGTATGCATTGCTCTATAGTAGTTTTGTCTAGTATGCATTGCTCTATAGTAGTTTTGTCTAGTATGCATTGCTCTATAGTAGTTTTGTCTAGTATGCATCACTCTATAGTATTTTGTCTAGTATAGATAGTTCTATAGTATTTTGTCTAGTATAGATAGTTCTATAATAGTTTTGTCTAGTATGCATTGCTCTATAGTAGTTTTGTCTAGTATGCATTGCTCTATAGTAGTTTTGTCTAGTATGCATTGCTCTATAGTAGTTTTGTCTAGTATGCATCACTCTATAGTATTTTGTCTAGTATAGATAGTTCTATAGTATTTTGTCTAGTATAGATAGTTCTATAGTAGTTTTGTCTAGTATGCATTGCTCTATAGTAGTTTTGTCTAGTATGGATAGCTCTATAGTAGTTTTGTCTAGTATGCATTGCTCTATAGTAGTTTTGTCTAGTATAGATAGTTCTATAATAGTTTTGACTAGTATGCATTGCTCTATAGTAGTTTTGTCTAGTATGCATTGCTCTATAGTAGTTTTGTCTAGTATGCATTGCTCTATAGTAGTTTTGTCTAGTATGCATTGCTCTATAGTAGTTTTGTCTAGTATGCATTGCTCTATAGTAGTTTTGTCTAGTATGCATTGCTCTATAGTAGTTTTGTCTAGTATGCATCACTCTATAGTATTTTGTCTAGTATGCATTGCTCTATAGTAGTTTTGTCTAGTATGCATTGCTCTATAGTATTTTGTCTAGTATAGATAGTTCTATAATAGTTTTGACTAGTATGCATTGCTCTATAGTAGTTTTGTCTAGTATGCATTGCTCTATAGTATTTTGTCTAGTATGGATAGCTCTATAGTAGTTTTGTCTAGTATGCATTGCTCTATAGTAGTTTTGTCTAGTATGCATTGCTCTATAGTATTTTGTCTAGTATGGATAGCTCTATAGTAGTTTTGTCTAGTATGCATTGCTCTATAGTATTTTGTCTAGTATAGATAGTTCTATAATAGTTTTGTCTAGTATGCATCGCTCTATAGTAGTTTTGTCTAGTATGGGTAGCTCTAGAGTAGTAAGAGTAGCTTTATAGTTTTTGGTATGAATAGCTCTATAGTAGTTTTGTCTAGTATGTATTGCTCTATAGTATTTTGTCTAGTATAGATAGTTCTGTAATAGCTTTGTCTAGTATGCATCGCTCTATAATAGTTTTGTCTAGTATGCATTGCTCTATAGTAGTTTTGTCTAGTATGCATCACTCTATAGTAGTTTTGTCTAGTATGGATAGCTCTATAGTATTTTTGTCTAGTATGCATTGCTCTATAGTAGTTTTGTCTAGTATGGGTAGCTCTAGAGTAGTAAGAGTAGCTTTATAGTTTTTGGTATGAATAGCTCTATAGTAGTTTTGTCTAGTATGTACAGTATACTGCTGTAGTAGTTCAGTCTAGTATGAGGTGCTTTATAGTTCTATTTGGTAGGGATATCTCTAGAATACTTCTCCCTGATAGCTTTAGATTTGGTGTAATTAGTTTGATAAACCACAGATTTGCTATGGATCTCTTGTAGTAGAGTGAAGAGAGAGTTCAGTGAGGAGGCGATGGGGTGAGGTGTCTCTCGGTGAGGCACAGTTAGAGTGCGTTGGGGGGATTGGGAAGTGCCGTGTAGGGACGGCTGCCCGGAGTTGGAGACAGTAAAGGTTCACACACAGTACCAGAGAACCCCCCCCCCCCCAGCCGGGACTGCCACAGAGGGAGCAGCGGAGATGCCCAGGGAGAAAGAGAGGGAGGGGGGAGAGAGAGAGAAAGAGAGAGAAAGAGAGAGAGAGAGAGAGAGGGGGCGAAGAAAAAAAGAGACGGAGAAAAAAACCAGCATGCATCAGCAGAAAGGGAAAAAAAGAGGGAGAAGAGCAGGAGGCAGTATTCAACTTTCGATCTCATTCCCCGCTGTGTTCCAGGCAAGAGATAGCCTTTGCTGAGGTATTGGCAAAATATATGTGTCCACACACACACACACACACACACACACACACCCTTATCATGCCCGACTCCATCACAAAAAAACAACAACAATAACAATAATAATAGCAGAGAAAGGAGCGTATGATCGTCTGATCCAGATGTGAGTCGTTTGGTGTACGCCTACGCACAATGTCTGGTTGGTGGCTATAGGGTCAGGGAACATCAGCCTCTCCAGCAAACACAACACAGCACAAAGCTGCACATAGATATCAGAGTGGTGAGTCCACTAAATATGCAGCAGCGCCAGGTTAAGAGGATGCCTTTTCCTTTCCGTCTCCACTGTTTTAGTCATGATTTATTTCCCCTGTAACTATGATCCCCTCAAGGTGTCCTCCGAGGCGAGTGGATAAGCCATTTGAAATACATTTCCTCAAGTTCCTTTCAGTCTTTTTTTTGAAACTGCTGTTATGACTCAAATTGGCCTCGAGAAAAGTGGAGAGCGGTAACCATACTGGAAAGTGTCTGCTGTAGCCTACTTTTGTGCATATGTGTACAACTGGTATACAGGCGACAGGGTAGCTTAGCTTGATGGCTTGTGGATAGCTTGTGATGCGGGGACTTTGACCGCTGATATGGGGAATGGGTTTGGGGAGGGAACCTGTTTTGTCAAAGCGACTGCCTGGACAGCACTGGGAGAGGGCGACGGCCTATGTCGTGCACCCGGTGAGCTTTTACCATGTCATCGTTGTGCGGCCACAACAGGAGTGAATAAAGGGGCGGGAAAGGAGGAAAGGGGCCTGAGATGAAGTCTTCTGCTCTGCTGTTTGACAAAGAGAACGGAATGCTATTGGTTGATAAGAGTGACCTTACAAATGCAGTACAGAAATATCATCCGCACACCTCGGCGCCCATGATAGCGCGCACAATGAGAACTTGATGCCTGAACTGAACCTGAGCTATTGGTGATCAGTAAATAAGTGTTTCACGGACTACATGAAATATACGTATGCCGTTCTATCAACCAGTTGTGTCAATTATACCCAGAATCCCATGTGGTGTTTTCTTTAGACGTTCAACGATTTCATCCAATGAGCCGATTGGTTCCCGTATCTGTTTACTGAGGGTGCCTGGGTCTAGTAAGCCAAATCGTATCTCCCTGTGCAATCAGAACACTCTGAATTCATCACGGCTTACCTTAACCTGCCTTTCTCATTGTCCTTTCATCTAGACACCGCAATTTAGCATCCGGTAGCAAATGGGATGAACCGAGAAGGTGGGGAAGAGGGAGGGACAGGGAGTGTGAGAAGACGAGGAGGACGAACAGAGAAACTGAGAGAGGGAGAGAGAGGAGAGAGAGAGAGAGAGAGAGAGAGAGAGAGAGAGAGAGAGAGAGAGAGAGAGAGAGAGAGAGAGGGAGAGAGAGAGAGAGCGAGAGAGAGATGAGCTCTCCGACGTCGTCCTCGTTCATGTCAAGAACCAGTCACGTGTGAAAACTTGCCTTAACTCTTCTGCCTCTGACTAGCGGCTGGGAGGGTTTGACAGATCTGTGCGCCAGCGGAGGCGTCTCCCTGCCATTTGGCATGCCATGCGCGTCTGGTGCGCTGGAGACTGCCTGTCAAATGCCTATGAGTCCATAGAGCAGCCAGAGACCCTACGGAGCGCCAGATGGGCCATTAAGGTAGTATTAATGTAGATGCCATCGCTTTTCTCCTCTGACTGGGACATGCTCTTTCGAACTGCGAGCAGCTGCTGCCATTTACTGCGACAGCTTCCTGCTAACTTTGGCCAACTGGCATTCGATTGGCTGACTCTTTCTATACGCTACCTGCGACTTTTGTCTTTTCCCCCTCACTTTGGATGGGAGGGTTGATCTTTTTCAGCTTCCTCTTCAAGGGTGAAACCCCAACACGTGCGCGGACACACATACAACATCTTGTCAGTTACAGGAAAATGCATCCATCAGCACACGAACACTGAGTGGCAGTGTTATTCCAGTTTACGCCCTACTGAGTGTTAATATCATGCTTTAATTGAGAGGAAATTGGCTGCTGGCAAGGAAAAGAAAGGTTAAGAAAAAAAAACCCACCATGGATAAGTGTTGCAATCAGTAATATTCTATTTGCTTAAATAGACTAAAATGGGATGTTTTCAGATCATTATTCAAATCACATTGACAAAATCCTATTAGGTTTCTTTCCACCAGGAAATGTGCAGAACTGTTGAGGAATGTTACATACTGTATGTGTTCGGCATTATTCTGTACGCACTGGGGGTACATTATAACATGACCCAGGATGCAGTAGTAAACCACAAGATAAAAAAGGTCACACAACTAAAAAGACAATATTTATACAAGATGCCATTGATAGAAAACCCCAAATTGAGGGGTGGGGGAAAAAACATGATGACTACATGACTGTACAGCATCCAAGAATTACAAGTCTCTTTCAATCTGTGTTTTTCCACCCCATTCCGGTATCCACAGCACCTCCCTCCTACTGTACTCTCTCCATCTCTCTCTCCATCCATCGAGGCCCATGTTATTCTTCTTCCTCGAGGCATGATGTACACACTATTTGCGCATGCCTCATCCCTCTCTGCAGGAGCAGTGTCTCTCAGCAACAGCCCAGGCCTAAGGGGAGGAACAGAACAAGGAGGAAGTCGGTTTCTGTTAGCTCCTCCTGAGGAGAGAGCTAGTTTGGGTCCCACATCCCCTCCATACTGGGGAACAGAAGTAAACTGTCATTTAGAGCTGGAACGATAAGCAGAAATGATCAGCACCGGCCATGCTGACCACACATCGCAGGCATTTAGCTGATATCCTCTATTATAATAAGTAGCATAACTAAATAAGTTAGAAGTTTGACATTAAATACATTTGCGAAAATAGGTGATTTTTAATGGGACAGATAAACGGGTAGTAAACTAAATGTTGTGCACAACGTCATGAACCTATCGCACCTGTTTATTGTTATCACATAAATTCGGTCAACTTCTTGTGATATGGATTTTTTTTGTACATGACTCCCCGCTCTACTGTATCTGGCCGATAACCCGCTTGTCTGCCTGCCAGGCCTCTACACTCCTCCCACCCCAGCCCAGGGTGTGGATCCAGAGCCAGGCTCGTGTTCAGTCCATGTCACAGGCTGTATACTAAAGGCTCCGACGCCAGGTCTCGTGAGGCAGCTCACATGAAAACTACAGGACCGGCACACCGGTGGTCAGTGTTCGAATCAAACGCACTGTTAGCGGAGCGCGGCAAGCACTTCTGCTACCCACACCCGTTAGTGTACGTCTGAAATGAAGCTGACATCTTTTCCCAAGGCTGCTCTTGACAAGGAATTTCCTCCTTCAAGTATTGCCCATCCTCTCCACACAAGCACGTGAAACACAAGTCGTTAGGTTTAGTTCATTTACAATCATGCCAAAAGTGATGATGAAATACTACAGGAAAACCAGATAGAAATGAAATATAATAAATGTAATAAAAATGGAAGTTAATCTTTATGAGCATACTGTATCTGGCAACAGGGTGTACAAATTGAGCAGCCAGCTGTCAATCCACTCCCATATCCCCATCAGAGTCAATCCAATTTAAAAATCCTCTTCAACTAGTCACAAAACAACCTCAACTGACAATGCAAACCAATTTCATCATAATTGATTGAGAGGAGCAAATGCTATTTTGGCATTTACGTACACTGAACAGGCCAGCTTTTAATAAAGGATATCTGCATATTTAAAAAGAGGGGACTGGCACCAATCAGGGCTTCTGCCAAGCACCTCTGTGGTAGATACCACCACGAAAAACTGTGTGTGTGTGTGTGTGTGTGTGTGTGTGTGTGTGTGTGTGTGTGTGTGTGTGTGTGTGTGTGTGTGTGTGTGTGTGTGTGTGTGTGTGTGTGTGTGTGTGTGTGTGTGTGTGTGTGTGAGAGAGAGAGAGAGAGAGAGAGAGAGAGAGAGAGAGAGAGAGAGAGAGAGAGAGAGAGAGAGAGAGAGAGAGAGAGGAGAGAGAGAGAGAGAGAGAGAGAGAGAGAGAGGGAGGATGGAGAACAAGGGAGAGAGAGAGAGAGAGAGAGAGAGAGAGAGAGAGAGAGAGAGAGAGAGAGAGAGAGAGAGAGAGAGAGAGAGAGAGAGAGAGAGAGGGAGGATGGAGAACAAGGGAGAGAGAAATTGAGATGGGAAGAGAGAGCTACTGTAGGGGGGAAAGGAAAAGAGAAGGAGGGGTAGTTTACGTACAGTACTGTAGCTTCCACCAGGAAATCCAACTCGCAAGAAACAGGATCACCTCCTTTATATACAAGGTGCGTGTTATTGCTTTGCCATGCAAATGCATTCAAAGTCGCACTAATGCCATTCGGCTATTGTGAGGGAATGATCACTGTGCTAGGACAAGCCAACCAGGCTTAGAGGGGTGCAAAATAGCAGTGTTACAGAGAAACGCTAAGCAACGTGCGTGTGTGGGTGTGTTGTTGCAAATAGGTTATTTTGGAAGATTGTTTTGGGGGGGGGGTTCGTATTTAGAAGAATGGAAGCATTAGAGGGGCCTGTGGAGCACCGGGGTACCACCAGATTAGCATGAAAGAACATATCTAATGGTATTTACCACCATGCTGAGGGACACTCTAATCAGATTATTATTGGTGTTCAAAATCACAGTCAATCAGGGTTACAGGATTTCGCACTTGCCTAATGACAACGTTTGTTTGCCGGGGCAGGAGAAACGTACAACACAACTACTCTAAGCTACACCCCCCCTAACCCTCCCTCCCCCCTAAACGGGAAGACAGAGAGCTTTTTAAATGTCTCCTCTGTATTTGTGACCATCTGTTCTTGTGACCAATGTGGGATTGTACACCTGCGTAAACAAACATTGCTTATCAAAATACTATTCCCACCCAGAACGCACACATATGTACGCACGCACACACACACACACACACACACACACACACACACACACACACACACACACACACACACACACACACACACACACACACACACACACACACACACACACACACACACACACACACACACACACACACACACACACACACACACACACACAAACACAGCGAGCTGCACAGTGGAGCAACTCTTACCTCCCCTGCTAAGCCACTACGGAGAGACGTTTGACAACTGCTGACTGTTACTAGCAGTGTTTTGTTAATAACATGCAGGAACGAGGTGTTCCAAAAGCTGAACAGTTGAGTGTAGAAAGGGCTCCTCTCCCCTCGGAGGCCTACACAGCAGACATGGCAGCGTTCGGCGCTTCAGGAACTTTCTCTATATCACACACACGGTGGCACACGCAGACTAGAACAAAACCAGTCAGCAGCAAACCCGACACACAACATTTACTTTTGTCAAATCTGTTGGAAGAAAGGCAGAGGGGTCCAAAAAGATGCTAACATTCAGATTTTCATTCCATTTTCCTATTGCCACGTTTCTCCGGTAAACCTACGCAACAACCAAGCCCTTTCGATCAGGCAGGAAAGGTGGCGTGGCCCCGTCATGCGAGCGGCGAGTGGGAGATTCAAACTTAATGAGCGCTTTGGCAGCTTGCGTGGAAGGCAGGCAGTGATTAACAGAACACTTCAGAGTACAAGGCACAGCGGTGCTCAAAGAAAACAGTGATGATCTCCACTTAATCGCGGAGAAGCCCAGAGCATCTGCCGCCAGAGCAGGGCAGCGGCATCGGCGAGCTCCCGCTCCGATAGGCTGTCATCTCCAGAGAGCGCCGGCCATATGCTCGGCTCCGCCGCAAACTCAGAGGAAGTTAATTTTCTGACAAAACACAGGGATAAATATGACATTCAAACAAGTTGTGCTCAGTCAGGCTGAACGCGGACACAGAGCCGAGCTCAAGCTGCACACGTGTCACGTTGGGGAACGGATTTTCTTTTCTTTGTTTTCTCTGTTGTGCTACGTGGAAATGGAGACAATGGGTGGTCTAATACAGTATGCAAGGTGCTGACCTACATACACTGGCACTCTATCTATCACTCACACACACACACACACACACACACAGACACACACACACACACACACACACACAACAAATATTTTTTTGTTATACAGTTACATATTGTTATATTATTTGACGATATTATATCGATACTTTGGATAAAAAAAATATATTGAAAAAAAATGTGTATTTTAGATAGCATTAGCTAGCGCTAGTCGGCTGTACCTGCGCCATAATATACTGTGGTGTGTTCTCCTTCTTCTGTTTAAATAGTGAGTCAACATGTTTTCTTCACATTTATTTCTGTGACTGATCAAACATAATTTTCTCATGCTCTCTCGTCTCTCGGCAGCAGACATGTAGTGAGCATCAAATAGTATGGATACTGAGTGTACAAAACATTAGGAACATTAGGAACACCTTCATAGGGTAGTGCATACGGCCCAGTACATCATTGGGGCCAAGCTTCCTGCTGTCCAGGACCTACAGTATATACTAGGAGGTGTCAGAGCACAAAAAAATTGTCAAAGACTCCAGTCACCCAAGTCATAGACTGTTCTCTCTGCTACCGCACGCACGCAAGTGGTATCGGAGCGCCAAGTCTAGGTCCAAAAGGCTCCTTAACAGCTTCAACCCCCAAGCCATAAGACTGCTGAACAATTAATCAAATCACCACCCGGTCTATTTGCAGTGAACCCCCATGTTTGACTCCAATGCGTCCCATAGTTGTGTCAAGTTGGTTGGATGTCCTTTGGGTAGTGGACCATTCTTAATACGCCACTGTCTAGCGTAGAAAAACCCAGCATCTTTGCAGTTTGTGACACACTCAAACCGTTGCGCCTGGAACCTATTACCATACCCCGTTCAAAGGCACTTAAATATTTTGTCTTGCCCTTTCACCATCTGACTGGCATTCATACACCATCCATGTCTCAATTGTTTTAAGGCTTAAAAATCCTTCTTTAACCTGTCTCCTCCCCTTCATCTACACTGATTTGAAGTGGATTTAACAAGTGACATCAATAAGGGATCATAGCTTTCACCTGGATTCACTGGTCAGTCCATGTCATGGAAAAAGCAGGTGTTCCTAATATTTTGTAGCCAGTGTAGAATTGTGAGAATCACAAGAAAATCCTATTGGCACTTAAGTATCGTGTCGTGATGGTGATATCGCATCGTGAGGTCTCAGGCCTAATAACAATGCAGCATAAACACAATGTCAGACACCAAATTTGATATGACTCCCTGCGACTAAAATGTTTACATAAGTGATCACATGGGAGAACCGGAGAGGGCCGGCCCCGTCTCCATACAATCACACCTTCCAATGGAAAGAAAGGCCAGAGAGAGCCATTGTCCAAGATTAACTTTCCCTTCCTTTCACAGACGTATAGGTCCCCATGGTATGACATTAAAATAATGTCGATCAGACCATTTAATAGGGGCCCGTCAGAACGGTCCTCTGTTGCAGCTGAAATGCCATAGCCCGGGCAGAACAAAGAGCTGGCAGGTGTGAGCGGATTCCCAACACCTTATCAGCTACCCGATAAAGAAGATAGTGTTTCGGAGATATTCGCTGCCAAGCGGTAAGGAGAAACGAGCCTTAGGGGTGAGGCAGTCCTACATAGAGCTTCCTCCAACAATACCCAATATCATATACTAGAGCCTTGGGCCTCACTAGGGGGGACCCACTGAACAATGACACAGGGGGAGTGGGATCATTTTGGCTTTCGCCTTTGGGCCAGCGGAGGCCCGTGGTAAAGCTAGACTGGGGGGAAAGGGGAACCCACGTACATCCTCCCCCGACGTCCCTTTCTGCCTCATCATCCTTCTCTGGTGCAGCCATCCACAGCCAGGTGCCCTTTCTCAGTGAGAGGAGCTGAGCTCTCTGGCATGGCAGTGTTCTGCCAGGTGGCTGGGTGGGTGGGTTGGTGGGTGGTAGGGTGGGTAGGCGGGTGGGTTCACTCTCAATGTCAGGCCAGTCCCAAAAACTCCCATGTCTTATGGGACCCTGCCTTATATAACTGCTGGAGAAGGGGAGAAGGGGAGAGGGGGAGAGAGAGAGAGAGAGAGAGAGAGAGAGAGAGAGAGAGAGAGAGAGAGAGAGAGAGAGAGAGAGAGCAAAGTGACTTATAATGCATGCCGAGTAGATGGGAGAGAATGAAATCAAATGAGCAGAATTAAGCGCAATGCAAGTGGCACACTTCAAAGAAGAGCAGACTTCATTTCCACAGCACTTCATTTAGGATATGTCTCCTTCACCAGTGTGCTACTGTAATCCCTAGTACCTTACAGAGTAGGGGCATTTTAGGACAGGAACTGGAGAGAGAGCTATTAGACCCCTGGAGGTATCAGATTGAGAGGTGCCATCAGACCGCCCCTCTTATTACTGCCATCTAATCAGTAGCAGAAGGTTTTCCAGTCTGGCTTCCCGGCCCTTGCACCGAGACAGCTCCGGTTACCAAGTCGCCAACGACCCTCCCGATGGCTGCTGATTCTGGATCTCCTACCATCCTCCTCCTCTTAGATCTCAGTGCTGCTTTTGACACCGTAGACCACAACATCCTCCTGCGGCGTCTCAGAGAGCACACCGCTGTCTCTGGAACAGCTCTGAACTGGTACTCCTCCTACCTCTCCAATAGGAAGCAATACATCACTATTGGAAAGTCCAGATCAGAGGAGTCTGCAGTCACATGCAGCGTCCCACATGGGTCAGTGCTGGGGCCAATCCTGTTTGTAATTTACATGCTTGACACATCTGCCCTACAATCAACAGCCAGGCCACCCACCTGTCCCCAGTCATCTCCAACCTAGGAGTCAAGTTTGATCCTTCTCTGTCCTTCAATTCCCGCATAAAATAAATATGTAAAACATCATCTTTCCACCTTAAAACGTTGCCCGGGTCAGGCCATCACTCTTTCAGACAGATGCAGAGAAAATCAGCTGTTTGGGAGCCTCCCAGCCAAATCACCTCAGAGGCTCCAACAAATCCAGAACAGTGATGCCAGGATCTTGACCAGGACCAAGAAGTCAGACCACATTATCCTGATCCTGGCCCAACTCCACTGGCTACTGGTCAACTAGGGGATTGACTTCAAAATCCTCATGCTTGTGTTTAAAGCCTTGAATGAATTGAGCCCCACATACAATCAGCGACCTCATCTCAATCAGCGAGCCACCTCTCAGTCTCTGCTCCAGCCACTCTCTACTACTTCAAGTCCCCAAGACACGTCTCCGAACTATGGGGGACCGAGCCTTCTGCTCTCTTGCCCCTCACCTATGAAATGCTCTCCCTGATCACCTGAGAGCCGCTCCATCACTCGGAACATTTTAAAATGGGCCATAAAACCCACATCTACAGACTATCTTTTTCATAGTCCTAGTTCCAATCTAAAATGTATTTAGCACCTAACCCACTATTGCTCTATTACCTGATTCTAAAGGTATGCTGATGATTGTATTTTTTTGTTCTCAGTAGAGAGCGAAAACTCCGTAATGAAAAGCTTGATCGAAATGAAATGTATTATTATTATACTCCCTATTTTTCACACCCAAAAGGAAAGCTCGCTGTTGTGATTGCGGCCATATCTTCCCCTAGCCACAGAGAGCAAGGGTCCCCAGATCCCCTCTAACATGGTCTGGTGAAGCACACCACCACCTCCACCCCAACGACCTGTGTGTTAGGGCTGTGGCTTCAAACAGGGGGGCTTGTGTTTGTCATCCCCCCCCACCACCACCGCCAGCATCCTAGCCTTAAATATCAGAGCCATATCTGCTTGTTTCCAGCGTGTCTGGAAAAAAATAACAAACCATCTTCTCCATTATTTCCACAAACAGGGAACAAAAGGTCCTTGGCTGGACTCCCCCGAGAGCCGGTATTGATTACAACAATGCTTTAAACTCAGACAAGACCACGCAGGGGTCACTGTTATTTCCATTAGAAAGTTTACCCATTTTAAATTTAAACACTACTCACCCCCTTCCCCCTCTCATCCAGTGAGACAAACAATGGATCGAGTTAGTTTTTCACATATCAGAGGCTGGGTTGCGTAACGGAAACGCTCACCTTTTGCTCTCCACGTGGGTGTTACAGAACTCGCCAAGCACAGCCTGTAGGAGCCTCGCTCCCCTCTCTGGAGTGCGTTAACCCGCTTAGGCGGGTCAAAGTAGCACTGGCGGAAGAAGCGAGGCACTTGTGCTGAACGTGGTTTTGTTGAGCCGCGCTTGGAGTACCTGAGGGTCTGTGAATCACGGGCTCGCAGGCCCCTGGATGTCATTACAGCCAGCCACAGCGTGGAAAAGTCTGTAACACATGAGCCAATCAGCGAAGAACACTGTCTGACTGCTGCTACTCCATCCACAGCCGTATTCTCCGGGGGCTACACAACATCGGCAGGAATATAACACAGCTACACAGTGTGAATCACATGGTCTGGCGGCCGCAAAACCTCCTCTGGCACTTTTACTAATGTCTTAGAAACACCTGCACTTCTGCGACGGTAGAGGAGAGAACACTATGTCAGAGAGTTGTGGATAGTTCCTGCGTATGTGTTGATAGAATGGAAGTAAAGTTTGGTTCCTGCCGCGGTTTGTTTCTCTTCTATATACTCATCAAAATGGGGAGATTCTTATTTTTCCTGCGAAATAGAGAATAACAGACATTCAGTTCAATGTTCCTCGACTGCATCCACACTCACTCCGAAAGGAATGTGCACACACTGAGGCAATGCATGTCACACCACAAATTACAATAGGCCATATTGTACATACACTGTATGTACAAAAGTATGTGAGCAAAAGTATGTGAATGGAAGCAAGTCCACGCAGCAATGTTCCAGCATCTAGTGGAAAGCATTCCCAGAAGAGTGGAGGCTGTTATAGCAGCAAAGAGGGGAAAAGCTCTGTATTAATGCCCATGATTTTGGAATGAGATGTTTGACGAGCAGGTGTCCACATACTTTTGGTCACGTTGTGTATTATAATATATATATTTTCAAAGTTAAAAGAATGTTGTAATCCTCAAATGGAAACTGTGACAGGCCTGTATAGACAGTTATAGAAATGTATAACTGGCTTTTACCTGTTAAATAGTAAAGCAATATTACCCCGAGTTTAAAGTTCTGACGTTTCATTAGGCGATGTACGGGATGGTATACACCATCCAACGAAATGCTTACTTTCATTTTTGTCCTCTACAATGCAACAACAGATAGAAATAATAAAATATAAGAATACGAACATAAAGTCAAGGCCCTGACCAGTTGGTTTTACCCCAGTAAATAACAGCATCACAACGCAAAAAAACAACATGTCCTCAACATTATGGAGAGAAGGTGAACATAACATTCCATTCAGAGACCATATTCTGAACAAAGACAATTTCTCAGCTCAATGCATGATTACATTTTATAAGGGCCCTATATTGCACTCCTTTTAAGCGACATAGAGGGATATTTACACAGCTTTAGGTCAGAATTGGCAGAGAAGAACACATCGCTACCTTCTCCAAAAAGAAAAGTAAAAAAGTCAAATGGACGATACAAAATGTCCACGGGACATGGACTAAACTATTCTAGGCCTACAGTGCTCATGATATTTAGTTCTACCAGGTAAACTCAGATGGCATATTTGTATAGGTTCGGTTGATTTTAATAGAATATACCAGACATGTCAAATAATAACGCAAAAACCACAGTAGAAAATGTATTGGCAAATTAAAATAATCTCCATGTGATCTAATTGACCAAGTACACTCAGACCACTCTGCTGATATCAATATCAAAACAAAAGTGCAACTAGTCAGTGTAAAACTGTGGTAGCCTGTATCAAAATAAAAGCTCTTCATCATCTAGGGGAACAGCATTACCTTGCTACGTTATGTACAGTTGCCTACACCTACGCATTGAGGAACCTTATTTTCAGTCACTGGGACAATCAAACAGTTACAGTAATAGTCTCAATTTCTAGGACTGACAAGCATGACGACAGCTAATCTAAAAAAGTGATCTATTCTCCAAATAGCTTAAATCTCCACCTATAAACCGGTAGGCTTTGACAGGTTAACAAATATCCCACTGGGCACGCCACGTCATTTCAATGTGGATAATTGGTTGCGACGCTGATCAATGCGATTTCAACCTATATTCACCCTCTCAAAAAGACAGCCAAAAGTTAGTTGAATTTCATTATGCTTTCAACCATCTAAAATCGCAACCAAATTCGAATGGAAGAAACCATGTCGGATATTGCTCATTTTGAATTCAAACGGATTCGTGTGATATCTCTTTGTTTCATCTAACAGCGGAACCAAATGACCTGGATAGCAGTTTCAAGTCAAAGTTTATTGGTCGCGTACACAGATGTTCAGATGTTATCGCAGGTGCAGCGAACTCCTTGTGTTTCTAGCTCCAACAGTGCAGTAATACATAGCAATGCAAAACAATACACACATAATCATAAAAGTTCAAAGAAAAAAATGAATGCCTCATGGGCTTTGTTCAACTGTCACCTTGTTTCTCTCCCATGCTTGTAACCGATGTAAATGCAAACAAATAGTGTATAGCCTCAAAATATGGATAACACAACACTTATGGCATCATGGAAGGTCAGTTTAAAACCCTCTCTATTAGAATTTGAGAGAGGTTACATTTCTCCAGGTCTATCCCTCAGTTTTTACCAAAACAGAGGCGGGGTGTTACTTTGCTATCGTTTCAATTAAGAACTCTTAATTAAGCAAATTCTGTAGCCTATAGTAAGTCAGTCTCACCGAGGGAACCCTGAAGCAGGGCAAGGAGAGTGCATTTCATAACACTCTGTTGCGTGGTGTGAATGAAATGCTTGGGAGGCGAATTAGCCTGAAACCAGTCTTCCACTCACAGCTAAGAGTGTGTGTGTTTTTTTTCCTCCTTTGTTCTCGCACTAGAGTGAGTGGTTTGATGTCTGTGGGAGGAGGAGGAAGACCCCTCCCAGCTGTTGAGCTTTTGATTAATCAAGCTCAGGGAGAGTCCAGAGACTGGGTCCACTCGAGCTTCCACGCATGCAGCCAGTGTAAAAATAATGAGCCTTCAGAAATAAAGAATATGCAGGAAGACACTTTCGTACTCCCAGCCAAAGATGAATACATTCAAATGAAATGAGGAGAGGAGGCCCTCCTAACTGATTAGATGTGCCTGAGAAAGAGAGTGAGACAGAGGAGGGAGATACTTCCCCCAGTCTTCGTCTCTGCACCTACCCGTCGTCCCTCTCCTCTAATAGTCCAGCATGCCACCACTCTTTTTATTTTGCATATACTTTCTATAAATACCTGTAGTGATTTCAGTCATGGTGTGTGAAATGCAGATGAGATCCGCGGTCTTACGGGAACCCAAAAGCTACTGGCGCTGCAGCCAATAGAGTTGGACTCTACTAATCAAGGCAGCTCTCATACATTATAGAGTAGACTACATGATTTACCTCAGGTTGTCAGGAAATAACATTTTCAGGCAAATGCAGAGTAATAAATTGTAATACACGCCGCATATGTTTGACCCATGACCCTTGGCATTTGGTAAAGGTGGGATTCTGTTCAGGAATGTGTGGAGGAAAATGACAGGAAATACTACTTGGGAAAGTGACAAAAGAATGAATGAATAGTAAAAACGAATGAATAAAAACCCAGTAATTCAAATGTTATTTGACATATGTACATAAGATACCCATCTATGCATGTGATAATTAAACAGGTCAACATTAACAAGGGACCGGGGCCAGATGGATTACCAGGACGTGTACTCAGAGCATGTGCGGACCAACTGACAACTGTCTTCACTGACATGTTCAACCTCTCCCTGGCCGAGTCTGTAATACCTACATGTTTCAAGCAGACCACCATAGTGCCTGTTCCCAATGAAGTGAAGGTAACCTGCCTAAATGACTACCGGCCCGTAGTACTCACATCGGTAGCCATGAAGTACTTTGAAAGACTGGTCATGGCTCACATCCACACCATAATTCTAACTACCTCTTTACCTACTGTATTTATTTTGATTTATTTATTTTGCTCCTTTGCACCCCATTATTTTTATTTCTACCTTGCACATTCTTCCACTGCAAATCTACCATTCCAGTGCTTTACTTGCTATATTGTATTTACTTTGCCACCATGGCCTTTTTTTGCCTTTTACCTCCCTTATCTCACCACATTTGCTCACATCGTATATAGACTTGTTTCTACTGTATTATTGACGGTATGTTTGTTTTACTCCATGTGTAACTCTGTGTCGTTGTATGTGTCGAACTGCTTTGATTTATCTTGGCCAGGTTGCAATTGTAAATGAGAACTTGTTCTCAACTTGCCAACCTGGTTAAATAAAGGTGAAATAAATAAATACACATCTGGAAACCCTAGACCCACTCCAATTTGCATACCAGCCCAACAGATCCACAGATGACGCAATCTCAATCGCACTCCACACTGTCCTTTCCAAACTGGACAAAAGGAACACCTACGTGAGAATGCTGTTAATTGACTACAGCTCAGCGTTCAACACCATAGTGCCCACAAAGCTCATCACTAATCTAAGAACCCTGGGACTAAACACCTCCCTCTGCAACTGGATCCTGGACTTCCTGACGTGGTAAGGGTAGGCAACAACACATCTGCCACGCTGATCCTCAACACAGGGGCCCCTCAGAGGTGTGTGCTTAGTCGCCTCCTGTACTCCCTGGTCACCCACGACTGTGTGGCCAAGCACGACTCCAACACCATCATTAAGTTTGCTGACGACACATCAGTGGTAGGCCTGATCACCGACAACGATGAGACGGCCTATAGGGAGGAGGTTAAAGACCTGGCAGTGTGGTGCCAGGGCAACAACCTCTCCCTCAATGTGAGCAAGACAAAGGAGCTGATTGTGGACTACAGGAAAAGGAGGGGCAAACACGCCCCCATTCACATCAATGGACTGGAGTGGAGCGGGTCGAGAGTTTCAAGTTCCTTGGTGTCCATATCACCAGCAAACTATGGCAACAGTTCGGCATCTGACCGCAAGGTGCTACAGAAGAGTGTGCGTACAGCCCAGTACATCATCATCATTGGGGCCAAGCTTCCTGACATCAAGGACCTATATACTAGGCGCTGTCAGAGCAAAGTCAGAGGAAGGCACAAAGTCTATCCAAAAGGCTCCTTAACAGCTTCAACCCACAAGCCATAAGACTGCTACAACACGTCAAATGGCCACCGGACTATTTACATTTACCCCCATTTGTTTTTACACTGCTGCTACTCGCTGTTAATTATCTATGCATAGTCACTTTACCCCAACCTACATGTATAAATTCCCTCTAACATGTACCCCCGCACATTGACTCGGTACCCCCTGTATATAGCCTCATTATTGCTATTTTCTTCTGTTACTTACAATCTTATTTTTTACTTCAGTTTATTTAGTAAATATCTTCTTAACTATTTCTTGAACTGCATTGTTGGTTAAGGGCTTGTAAGTAAGCATTTCACGGTGAGGTCTACTACATCTGTTGTATCCGGCGCATGTGACAAATACAATTTGATTTGATACGATTATTGACAGTAGCTGTAGTTACAAAACCTATTTTTTTGAGAGATTAATGAGCAACATAATATTTGCTTTATAATAGTTCTCACGGGTTGCTTTTATAGTTCAAAACCTGCTTGAGATGGATGACAAGTAGACACGTCATTTCCAGTTCACTGTTGAAGTCGACTGTCTGCAAATGCTATGCTGAGTACTGCTATTGAGCAAGTTGCCATGAATGCAATGAAAACGGACAGTACACAAGTAGCTGTTAAAAACACATCTGCCTATTTTTTTCAATGCTGTACTACAAATGGTAAGCAAGCACTATACCATAGCCCCGCTACACACATACATGCAAGGACGCACACAAACACGCGTGCACACACACACACACATCCACACACACACACACAAAACACTCTCAGATATAAGAGGACAATATGAAAGGGATCTTTTTTTGTCCTGCGTGTGTGCTTCGCTCATGTCTACTTGCGTGCCTGTGTGATTGTGTGTCTTCAAAAGCCTGAGGCCTTTAAACAGTTGGGAGCATTGCTTTCCTATGCTGCAGTACGAGCGTATGGAGACAGCTCTGGCACCTCATGGCCACAGTTATGTTTGGTGCAGGCAGCTTTGATACCCGCTCGCCAACGAACAAGACCAGGCAATAAACGCAAAGCGTAGGCTCCAGTGAGATATACCACCTCTAATGTGTGTGTGATGAGCTTTTAAGTGCTCCTGGAGAATTGCATGTGGTAATAATTCACATGAACTGATATCCCTGAGCCTAACTCGGGAACATAACTCATTTGACCACACTCATTATGAACTACCACTAATTACCAACTAGCTCTCCTCTAGTCGCAGGAATAATAGCGAAAGAAAATAGTCTAATGAAAGGGTGTGGAATAGGAGCGATGCTCTTAAATACCCAAATCCTTAAATACAGGAGCCGGGCTGGAAGAGCTGCTGGGAAAATCATCTTAGCGCAAATGGTAAAAGGGAGGCCAGCACTGCTAGTCATCCAGACATAATAATAAAAACAACACAAGGGATTTAAGATTTACCTTCACAAGATTTATTTAAGAGTCCTCACTTGGATAATGAAAAAAAGAACACACGAGTGAGAATGAACAGAATACGTGAGTGTATGTACACGCCTGTGACTGTGCATGTGAAAGTAAGACTCCCCTCTACTTCTCTCTCAGTGAGTTCTCTGTGCAGGGAGGGAGAGCGGCAGATGTTCCCCCATCCCCTCTCTCCGCGGCAAGGGCAGGAGCAGCGGATGGCATGGGGCACAGGGCAGACGGGGCAGGCTGGGCTGATGGGTGGAACTGATGGGCAGGGTTGTGGCTGGCAGGCTGAGAGTTGGCCCCCGCTAGCCCCCGCTGTGCCACACCACACCAGGGCTTCAGCGCCCCAGCGGGGGCACACTGCTCTGGTCCTCCATAAAAATAGCCCATCCCATTATTCTCAGGGCTCCCAGGAGGCTACAAGGTCTCCAGCATCATTACCAGGACTGAGGATGGGACTCCTCCAGCAGCCCCTCCCCTACACTCTTCCCTCTAATTATAGGTCAAGCACTCTTTTTGTAAATTATAAAACCTTTGTTCTTATCGAGAAGAAGAGGAAAGATAGCATGGAGGAGGGAGAGAAAAAATAGGAGGGGGAAAATTGTATAAAAATTGGAACAGGGGAAAAATTTCAATTATAAAACCGAGCTAATTTGGTATGACCAGCGACTGTCATGCGTGCTGACGGAGCTCCATTATGCAGTCATTTGGGCTCTTTCAAATTAGTTATGTTAATGTCCTGCGAGTGAATGTAACACTTGGATGGGACAAGATTTCAGCAATTAATTTCTACAGTCAGCGGAGAGACAAGCACATTTATTTTCCCCCTCTCAGGGAATTGGTGGTGGAGGGTGTGAGGTGGGGAGAGTGCATTCTGGAGCAGAGAACAAGCTAAACACAAGCCCTAAATAAAGCCGGAACAATGGGAGCCAATGCCTCCTCATTCATTCAATTGACAATGTTTTGCAGCTTAAACCTGTTTTATTAATTATGTTTGACATTTCCTTAATTAGTTTCATTTACACCAAATCAATCCCTGCTGCTGTGCAGCGTCATTTATCATTTAAAAAAATTTGCATAGCCAGTGCTGACTTTTTCTACTTAATTATACATTAAAAGTGTCAGGCGTGCTTGCTGCCTGGCATTATCTGCGGCAGAAAGGTTTGTGGCTGGACGGGGGTGGCATTAATCATCGGGCGTGCGCGGGCAAGGGTTGCTCCCGGTCGCCGGCAGGGGAGCAGAGCGGGGCTTCTCATTTTCGGAGCCGAGGCACCCGGGGCCCGGGCGATCCAGCTGACCTATGAGGAGAGGTAGACAAATCAATGACCTCCAGCCCAAAACAGCCGCAGCGTGTTTGGTGTTTACCCACCCAGATGAGGGGAAGGGAGGGAGGAGAAACAGAAAAGCGTGCATATGAGAAATAGAGCTGAATAAACAACGGCATGTAGTTCAATTCAAGGAATGGCAGCGTAGGAAATGGTAGCTGTTGTTTGAATATGGGATATTATTCTAGAGTCAATTATTCATGATATACAGGCTGTCAATGAGGCCTGTTATAATATAAAGCCATACAACCTCAATAACCACAGCATGGATGCCATTTAGTGACTTACACATAATGCTGAGTATGTGACATTGATATAATACCATTCACTTCTTAAGCCGGAGCCAGAATGTGACCAATGGTTCAAGAGAAATGAGCTTTGGTCCAGGCTTTGCTCTAATATTGTCTGTGGCTTACTGTAGGTTTGATACCCAGCTGGGTCCTGTATTCCACAACTGAGACAGTGTAATAATAAAACTAAGCAGCATGTTTAATGATATTATTTTCAGTGGGTGCTTAAATGTGTGTTTATTAGTACACATGTGAATTATCTACGCCAACCCTGGAGCAATTAGGGTCAAGTGCCTTGCTCAAGGGCACATCAACAGATTTTTCACCTAGGGGTTTTGAACTAGCAACCTTTCCATTATAGTCTCAACACTGTATCCACTAGGCTACCTACCGCCCTTCTGTTAATGATTGACATTGAATCACAAACCAATATAAATGAATTAGCAACTCTGTGACTTGATGTATGTTTTAACACCGGGGAGAAAAAACAACTCCCATCACCTACTGGCGAGGGAAAATGGCCCCCTACCTATCCCACCCTCTTTTTCTGACTATAACAGTATTTCTCAAGACATGATCCTCAACACTGACAAATGGAAAGCTCCAACATCCGACAAGCCAGCTAGAGAGGAAATCATTTGAGCGTTGAGCTGGCTTCAGATGTTGAGATGTAAATAGGCAGGTTATCAGATTTTATTATCAAAAGTGGAGGCTACATCTGAGCCTAGTGGCTTCTGCATGGAGAACATCTAATTGATCAAAAATGAAATCAAAAGGAAGTGGTTCCACGGCTTTGGGCGGACATCCCCTCCCTGTTCTCTTCAATAGGGACACGCCAGAGCCTTAGCCCGAGTGGCGCAGAGGTCTAAGGCATTGCATCTCAGTCCTAGGGGCATCTCTACAGACCCTGGTTTGATTCCAGGCTGTATCGCAATTGGCCGTGATTGGGAGTCCCATAGGGTGGTGCACAATTGACCCAGCGTCGCCCGGGTTTGGCCGGGGTAGGCTGTCATTGTAAATAATACGTTGTTCTTAACTGACCTGCCTAGTTAAATAAAGGTTAAATAAAATAGAGTAACATGTTCCTCGCTGCAGGAATGATGTTGTCTTAGTCGTGATGAGTATGCCTCTGCTTGATGTGTGCCTCTGCTCGAGTCACAGGACTAACAAAGAAATGTGCAAACAACACTGAATGTGGTCAGGTCATTTGTTTTCCAACTTCCAACATTGTGGGTGAGTTGAGCTGAGGGAATCAGGGGAAGGGGGAATAAACCGAGGCCGGCTTAGAGGAGGCTGCCCCAACCACTGATCACCTACAAAGCCCTGTAGTGAATAGCTGCATCAAGTTGTATAATGAAAAAAAGGTGGCTTTGCCCGTGTCCTTCAAGGGCGACACAAAAGAGAGGCGGGTGACAAAGGGGCTGATGAAGTGGCTAAGGCTCTGGCGTGTCCCAACAGGAGGGGCAGGAGGGCGGCGGTGGGCGGCTACACGGGCACGCATCACTGCTCCCTCCCGCCCTCCGCCTGGCCAGGGCTAAAGCACCGCAGCGTCGTCACCGCGCAGGGCCCAGACACCAGGGTCATTAGCCTAAGCACTGCCGGCCCAAGAGCACAAGACGTAATTGCAAGAAGCCAGATCAATACAACATTTTTGGGGGAGAAAAATCTTTTGCCCTTGCTGGCAGACAGCACACTGCTTTCACATTAATTCCCAATCTAGGGGAAGGAGCGAGAGAGCATCAAACATCCTTATTCAGAGAAGTTCCTAATCAGCATATTAATGGTAGCGCGTTATTCACCAAAGAACGTTCCTTTTTCAAATAAAAATAGTTTAAATAGGCCCTAGCCACTTTTCTCTCATAAAAATATTATAATTTATATAAGTGATCATCCTAAAAGCAGACCCCCCCCCCCCCCCACCCCCACATCACTAAGCACCACTACTATCAATTCCCCGACCAAAAGTACCCCTTTAAATTCAAAACATTTCCTGTATCAAGGATTAGGATTCCTTTCAGGAATATGAGAGCCGCATGCGAGAATATGATGATGAATTCATAGGCCTAAAACTCTAGAGTCGTAGTTCTACATGGGCAAAACGAGAGAGGGGGAAGATAATCTATTTGGACTGCATATATACCATTACTCTTGCATTGTGTCGCCACTTTTCATAATGACTGGGATAAGTGTCCTGCTGGAGATGCGCCTTCTGACAATAGAGGTAGATATTACTTGGTTAAAAGCTTGGCTCCTGTGGGTAAAGATCCTGAAGAATAAACAGTATCCGTCATGGCTAACGAGCTATAAGGATAGCACATCGCTTTTATAAATCACTAGATCTTGCTGTTTATTTAAATTCATTGGTGCCTCATTATAACTGAGCTATGCACTTTAAGGTCTGAGTTGATTAGGAGTGCAATAGCTCAAAATGGCTTTTAATTCAGTGAAACACGCTCTGACCTTGCGCCATAACCCTGAGTGAAACACGCGGCGATTCCCACATTAATAATGATGCTACCTTTACTGGGCTGCTACTTAAAATATGTATTATTAGTTACCAGCAATGGCACATTTATCAAACCAAATTACCCTTCGGTGTAAAACTGCTTAATTCTGGGTCCCTGTACCCCTCTGCACTATTGCCTGCTCTTTAGAAAGGGCCTGAATTAAATGCTGGGATGAAATGTCAGCTTAATAGGAAGGGGAGCAGGTCGGATGGGAGGTACACTTGATCATTCCCCAGTGGCCTTCAGGATACAGCCAATGTGTCTTCCTGAGGGGAAATTCACACGGACATCACACCACGCACAGGGAAGGTACACGTAAAATACTTAGCCTACACTTGGTAACAAAATGGAAAACACAATGTTCCTTCTTATTTTAATTTAGCCTAGTTTAGATAATGAGGTAAAATGATAAACCTGCCTTGGAAAAAAATTAAATAAATGAAAACATCTTCAATTAGAAATGACAATTATGTATTTAATTCATGTATTTTTTTTATCACTCCGTTAAAATATGTGCTATCATGAGTTGTTCCAGTATTGGAATGCTGAAAGATAATGCTGTGTATGTTACCATAATTAGTATGCCGGTTCTCAAATGGTCTGTTGCACACACGCACACGCACACGCACATGCACACACACATGCACACACACATAGATCACGCTGTGGGCCACATATAGAGACGGGGCACAGGCAGCAGGCACTAAAGACGTGTCATTGTTCAGCCCTGTAGACCTGGGAGAGACTGATTACTTTGACCAATCGGATAAATTATTAGATCAATTAAGGTCTTTGGAGTGGGCATGGGCGGCACAGCGTGCTGAAGTCAGAGGCCTGTGAGACAGGGCCTATCAGAACCGCCTCATTAGGTCCCTGGACCCGACCCAACAAACACAGTACAAAGAACAGTCAGGGGACACACGGATAGAAATCACATTATAGATCTAACAACAACAAGAGTAGATCCCCTACAGTTGGAAGATACAACAAAAGTCCTAATGGGATCAATAGTGTTTATTGGATTGGAACGTGTCAAGACAATAGGTAGAACACAATGAACATGATCTGACAGAAGTGCAGTGAGTGAATTCTGCTAGTAGACTGTAGAATACACTGGGAGTGAGAGAAGATCAATGCACATGCATTTAGGTGAAGCCACACTCTTCTCTTTACAACGGGGAGAACAACAGTCCGCTCAACAATTATTTACAATTACCGGGGTAGAGTTTTTGCCACTTCAGGCAAAAACAAACATGCTTCTGATATCATAAATACAGACAGACAGACAGACAGACAGACAGACAGACAGACAGACAGACAGACAGACAGACAGACAGACAGACAGACAGACAGACAGACCAGACAGACCAGACCAGACAGACAGACCAGACAGACCAGACAGACCAGACAGACCAGACAGACATGAACACCCTGGCACATCTGAGCACGTGGCAAGGGTGGATCAGCTCAGGGGAAAGTGAAACGTTACGCTTCCTATCAAGACTTCAAATAAATTAGTCACGAGCAGCTTCCGAGTCAGAAACAACCCCGGGTCCTGCTGTCCCGTCGGAGACACTAGGCCTAAGCGGCCCCTGAGACGGGAGGGGTTCCGGAGCGAGAGAGGGTGAGGCAAAGAGAAGGAGTGGGAGAGAGAGGTAAAAAGGGAAGAAAAGAGGAGCGAAATAATGTTGTGTATTCTTCCTGCGTATATTTTGCCCGGGACACCATTCACCCTCCAGGGTGCTTTGCATATCAGAGGGCAGCTGGTCGTTTTGCACATTGCAATGACTCTGGTGAGGAACATGTGATAACATTATCTTTCTATTCGCACTACAGAGGCCCTCTGCATAATGTATACAGCACAACTGTAGCATCCATGTGACAATATTAAGGTTTATAGAGGATGCATCCTTCCCACAAAGCCTTTAATCTTTTAATCTGAAGCATTCAGCAAGTGTATACCCTATTCATGACCACCTTTGGTAAAAAGGTATAAAAAAAATTAAAAAAGAGAGGTAGGATTCAGTGTGAAGGGAGATGCACAATGGAGACCCCCCCCCACGGGCTAAAAATACTCTAATCTGTTGTGTATGTACACAAATAAGAGCCTTACACCTGAATAGCACTGATTATTGGCCTTCCAAACTTATTAACAGAGGGATCTGCTTCTTCATGTTTTTGCTGTGAGCGAAGAATCACCATTTTCTCCTTCAGATTTACTCTACCCCATCTCTGTTTCGCTAATCTTCCCTAAACAGCTAGATTATAGCAATTTACACCGCGAGGCGAACGCATACGTGAGAATTGAAGCAACTCAAGCTTACAGGCATTTTGCTTCTTCATTGATTCACTTAGGTTCTATGAAACACACTGCGTGGATTTGATACAGTCATTACTGCGAAACACAATGCTTCGGAGATGTCAACCACACTAAAGTTGGGGGAACAACACTGAAGAGTCAAATGAATGCCTTTTGAACCCCCAAAAAAAATCGAAAAGCACATCTGAGAAAATGTGAGGAAGACAAAAATGTATGTTACCAATTGAGCGACATCTATTGCAGGATAAATCAATGTAAAAGTTTACGTAGCTGGTCACATATGGATGTTAAGTTGGACTTTATCAGTTGGTTATGTGGGCTTCTTCTAACCCATCGCTTCCTACTACATATAATAATACGATTAAATTATATCTTTACTTGAATATGTATCATTTATACGTCCAAAATGGATGTAGCAATTACAGATTGTCCCTTGCAGTCTATCAAGAGTGTACAGATTTGGAGCATGTCTCCATTAGAATGAGCAATAAAAGGCCTTCTTTTATTCCGTAGGCTGAGATCCGCACTATGCAGCTGTTGCAAGAATGTATTATTCACTGGCTGTCCACTGGTTAAAAAACAATGATTGACAGGCAGCGTAAACATCTTGAATTCAACCAATATTGGTTTGAAATACACATTTGCATTTGTGAACAGCCATCCACAACAACCACAATCCGCAAGGCGCAAATAGCTAAATGAGAGAGCTGCAGTGTGATTCACATCAATGCGCTACGTAGATATCAGTAATAAGTGATATCCGTATCGCCGTAGGCTACACCACTACTGTCATCCTTACCTCCAAGAGTTTATTCAAGTTGGATAATCTTTGGACGCTGACAGCAGTCGTACCATTGGAAGACATGGCTTGGACTGTAGCCTCCAAAAGTATATTCCTGCTCTTTTCCCGCGATCCCATCAAACACATTTGGTGTGTCATCATAGTTGTCTCTGACTTGTGTCAAAGATTTTTATTCTTCGTAAACCTCCTATCTGGATTTATATATAATAATAATAATATATGCCATTTAGCAGACGCTTTTATCCAAAGCGACTTACAGTCATGTGTGCATACATTCTACGTATGGGTGGTCCCGGGAATCGAACCCACTACCCTGGCATTACAAGCGCCATGCTCTACCAACTGAGCTACAGAACCACCAGAAGTCAATCCTCTAAGTAATCATATAGTTTTTCAAAAGTATCTGTATTCTGATTACAATATTTTTGCTGGTAACGTAACGGATTACAGTTACCGTTTTTTTGTAATCCGTTACTCACCAACCCTGGTTCTAAGTCCTACCATGGCCAGCAGAACACTGCAGGTAGCAACAACCTTGTCTGCTGTCCTTCATATTTTAATAAGAGAGTGAATGTGATAAGGCAGAGACAGGATGGGGACTAGTCTCCATAGAGCAGTGTCAGGCTGGTCTCTGGGCAGGGTGGTGTTTTTTCAGCATGGCCCGAACCCTGGAGGGCAGACAGACAGAGAGAGGGGGCTCCTCTTAACCCAAAGACAATACAGAGGCCACAGGCATCCCACAATCCCCTATGATTCCGCCTGTCATCTTGCTGCGCTCCAGCGGGGTGGCAGGGGTTGGCAGCGAGGAGGCTCGAGTGAGGCAGCGCAGGGCGGGGTGTCGGGGCGGTGGGGCTCAGTCCCCGCTCTGAGCCCTGATTCCACCACATTAGATGGTGTGTGTTTGTGCCCTGGGGACCGGCTCTGCCTGTGTTTGGGTACTTTGTCAGATGACTCAGTCTGTGTGATTTATGAGCTCTGGAAAGGTTGCATTTCCAGCGCGTGTGGACGTCCGCATGGTAAATGGAGAAATTCTGAATTTATTAACATACAATGAATGATGATTAATGTTTTGGTATAGATCACGCTCTCTTTTAGATGTCTCCGCGTGGGGTGATATATGCAGCAGTAAAAATATATGTACGTACTCAAAACCACATTGCGTGAGTTGTCGGGCCCTCTGCTGTTTTAAACACATCCACTGTGTGTCTGTGTATTGATGGTGTTGGAGAGCTCTACAGAGTGATATTCAAAGTAACTCTCCGGACATATACACAGTGTAAAGGGACTTTTCCTGCATGCATTATCCTCCACCGAAAGTGCACCGTGCTCTTTGTGGCATCAGGATCTTGCACAGTCAATGAGGAAATGTATAAATTAAGACCACCAAGTGCCGGCAACAAAAAAAAGAAAAAGCAATTTAAGGCTAGATCAGGACGCATTTGCCAATCCATTCGTCAAAATCCCCCCTACTATTAACTTCGGTATTCCATAACACAGCTTGTGTCTCTCATCAGCTTTTTCAATATATTTTCAAATACGTTAGCGGCTCTGTGCAGAAGCGCTGTGTTCACCCTAGGCCAATTACAGGCAATGAACCTTGGATGTGAGCAGCGCAGGGTTCCCTTACGAATGGGCCTTTTCAACACTCAGGCCGCCACAAGTATACAGGGTGCACTGAGAGAATGTCCCACAGTTAGTTAGAGTAAAGAAAACAGAGGTCTAAATTGTCAGGGGCACGTTTCTGACAGGGCTGGGGAGGGTCTCATCTGTTAATGTGTCCTAGAGCTAGACAAGCAGCCCCCACATCTTAAACATCCCAGGCTGGCAGAAACACTGCTCATGCACTGAGAGGTTTGACCAGGATGGATTTCACAAGCTGGAGTGTTTGCATGCATCACTGTGTGTTTGCAGGTGGGTGAATGGATGAGAGAGAGTTTGTGTGATGTGATTGTGTGTGTGTGTGTGTGTGTGTGTGTGTGTGTGTGTGTGTGTGTGTGTGTGTGTGTGTGTGTGTGTGTGTGTGTGTGTGTGTGTGTGTGTGTGTGTGTGTGTGTGTGCGTGCGTGCGTGCGTGCGTGCGTGCGTGCGTGCGTGCGTGCGTGCGTGCGTGCGAGTTGAGTCCAGAATATATGCACGTGGTGCTGTCAGAGGGGGCGGTGGATGGTGATGAGGGATAGAGGGAATCAGAAACACATTGGGCTGGGAATGGATGTGAGCCACAGGGTGACCCTGGCACAACACTGCTGCCTCTCACATCATTACCCTCATCCTCCTAATGCGCTCCTCACTTAGAGATAATAAAAAAAACTTGCCTGGCAATACACACAGACACACTAAATCCTATAGCACCGCTGAAATAGTTTTGAGTCTTACTTTTGGTTTGCCTCAGAATTTCTACAAGCCCACAAATCAACAGATAATGTAAAACATTATTGTGGGTAGTTTATATTTTGAGTTTGTGATCTCCCTAAAAAATCCTGCAGGTTTACATATTAAGCAGGAGATGTAGGCAGCCACCCACACTGATACCACACACACCATCTCTCCTTCAAAGATATAACTGCCATTTTAGACTGAGCTCTATTGGGGAAAGTATACCTATTCAGCTGCATGATCTCAGTAAAATCACATTGCTCTCGACCTGTAACTGAAACCCTCCTCCCCACTTCCTGCATGAGGGCTTTTCAGAACGGGGAGACCTGGGAGCGGGGGGGGAGAGAGACGAGGGCAGGAGATATGATGCAGAAGAGTGAAAGAGAGAGGTAACCCAAGCATAAAATAACTTCAATCTAACATCCTCTCAGTGGGCGTCAGGAAGGAAATAGCAATCCCACCATTGCCCGGCACTCAGGGGGTTCCTCCCCACCACCCCGCCCCTCACTGACCCATGGAGAAGAGGATCATGGGAGAGTGCTCCACAGGCAGGGGATGAGACAAACCCAGTTCAATTAAGGTTTGGCGCCGCCTCGTCAGCACTGCAGATGAGGTGTCAAAGAGTTCACGTGGGGGATAGATCACACTCACACACACACACACACACACACACACACACACACACACACACACACACACACACACACACACACACACACACACACACACACACACACACACACACACACACACACACACACAGGCTGCACTGATTCCAGACACTACCTACTACGCTTTTTTTGGCTTCCTTTTCCCGGATGCTAAACGATTACAATGCTGCTATTTCCGAGGCTTTCTTGTGGGGCGGCTTGGTCTAAAGGGTCGTCAACCCCTGCGTGTCCCCTCCCGCAGGGCTAGAGGACTCTGGGATAGATAAACTCCTTATCCAATTTGTGCAATAGCTGTGATCCACCCCGACACACCTAGAAAATGACATTTAAAGGTCAAAGAGACATGTACGGCCGTTAGGAGGGCCACTCCAGTCTCACACTGCACATTACAGAGCGATGGGATAGCTAGGGGAGTCTGATCACAAAGCAAGGTACAACCACGAGAAAGACAGAGCGAGAGCAATACAGAGAGACTCTAAAATTAGATGCTTTCCGGGGAGAGAGAAATGTCTAAGAACAGTGCCAAGTTGCCAGGTTGCTTCTCTCTAACCACCGAGGGAAATCAACTCATTGTGTTCAGTTCTTCAGAAAAACACGGTATTTTCGCAAGGCATCATATCATTCGAGCTCAACCACTGCAATCAGAAGAGTGTGCCATCTTTTGTAAAAAAAAAAAAAGATTATTTTGAGGTGGGATGCGTGGAGGAGAGGGGAGGAGAGTGCGGGGCCACAGCAGGGGGCCAAACGTTGGAGGACCCTGCGATGCTAGCGGCCGTTCCTGCCAAGGCTTTCCAGGAGACATCTCTCTCGCTCTGATTAGATTGACATTAACATAATATCAGCTTTGTCACCTCATAGGCCAATTGTGAAAGAAAGTGCCATCCTTTTCTTTTACCCGGGCAGGCAGGCAGGCAGGGATCCTGAGTTAGAAGCCGATTTCCCCCTCCTCCTGCGCGCTCGGCTTGGGAGATAGAAGCTGGATTTGGCCCGCGTCCTCGCCTCTTCTCCAACACGGGGCTGGTGTCAGGGAGCCAACTCTCCCAGCCCAGCTCCACTGATTAGCACAGGCAGATTATTAGCCAGGCATCTCCTGGAACAACACACTGCTGCTGCTGTCTATTCATCCTGCTTTGTCTCTTTTAATGGATTGTCCCATGCAAGTCTAATCAGCCTGTCAAGAAAATGTAACGAAATAAACTATCAACTGACTCCTATTCAAGCCTTTGAGCACCTAGGAGAAACATTGTGGTTGATGGTGTTGATGGGAGTGTAGTATTGCTTATGTGGACATATCACACAACTATTCACCCGCATCCTGGAAGAGACTCTACCGGTTCAGCCTCCACTCTCCTCCATCACACACCAGTCCTGCTGCCAATACTTTACCTATCCAACCCCAGGAAGTGGGCATTCTGCACTAAAACTTGTGCAGCACCTTATCTGTTCCCCCACACACTTACACCCAGCATCTGACGCCTCTCCCTCTCTCCTCGCGCCAGAAATGTGCCCGCCTCCTCCTCTCTCCCTCTCTCTCTCTCTCTCTCTCTCTCTCTCTCTCTCTCTCTCTCTCTCACACACTCCTTCTCTCTCTCTCACACACTCCCTCTCCCTCTCTAGAGCTTTGCATTTGAAATTGAACAGACACGCAGCCAATTTATCATAGGCTGACACGTGTCATGTCCAAGGCCTAACCGTGGGGACCAACAGTAGGCAGTGCATTTATCCCTTTGTTGTCGGTAAAGACCTAGACAATAGCAGGGGCTATTAAAAAGGGGGAGAGAGGGGGAATGAAAAAAGGTGAGAGAGCATTGCATACATCTGCTGTTTTTCCCTGAGAAAGGTGAAGGGACCCCGGTGAGGTTGGAGCAGCAAATTTTCCCCACCAATAATCAGCTGTCTGGCGAGAAGATGCCAGGAGTCTCCGTGTCAGAATGCAAAGCAAAGAGAGAAGTGGAGCAGGTCGAGGGGAGCTCGTGCATGGGATGGGATCCGACCTTTGTGCCGCCATTGTCCACTGAGCTTTGATAGTTCAGCAGAAAACAATGCTCAAATAGGGGGCTTCACAAATATACAGAGCTCTATCAAGAGATTTTGAAGTGGGTATATGCTAAAGTCCTTATATTCTCGCACACTCTAGAACTAGGGATGTAATGGTTCACCGATATGCATCGGTCCCCAACTCAAATGTTTAAGATATGACTGCATCGTTCCACAGAAAATCGATTCAAATGTTATATATATATACTATATACTGTGTGTATAATTATATGATGGGACGTATGGACATTATGGACAGTATGTAGATAACTTATGTCATATATCTGAAGGGATATATAGACATTATGGACAGTATGCCATGTTTGGAGGAAATATGGCATCATCCCTATGGTGAAGCATGGTGGTGGCAGCAACTAGATGAAAACCTGCTCAAAACCTCAGACTGGGGCAAAGGTTCACCTTCCAACAGGAAAACCACCCTCAGCACACAGCCAAGACAACACAGGAGTCGCTTCGGGGCAAGTCTCTGAATGTCCATGAGTGGCCCAGCCATATATATATATATTTATATATATTATAAAATTGATTACATTTCATTTTCCCTCAACGATCTACACACTATACCCCATAATGACAAAGTAAAAAAAAAAAAAACTTAAATAACTTATTAACCTAAGTATTCAGACCCTTTGCTAAGAGACTTGAGCTCAGGTGCATCCTGTTTCCATTGATCATCCTTGAGATGTTTCTACAACTTAATTGTAGTTCATTTGGAAATTTTTCCGACCCCTTGACGTTTTCCACATTTTGTTACGTCACAGCCTTATTCTAAAATTGATTACATTACATTTTTACTCATCAATCTACACACCATATCCCATAATGACAAAGTGAAAAAAATGTTTTTTATAGATTTTAGCAAATTTACCATTTTTTTTTAACTGAAATAACTTATTAACATAAGTATTCAGACCCTTTGCTATTAGACTCGAAATTGAGCTCAAGTGCATCCTGTTTCCATTGATCATCCTTGAGAGGTTTCTACAACTTGATTGTAGTGCATTCGGAAAGTTTTCAGACCACTTAACTTTTTTCCACATTTTGTTACTTTCCAGCCTTATTCTAAAATTGATTGTCAGGTTGAATGGGAAGCGTCGCTGCATCGCTGGTCGCTGGTCTTTTCAGAGATGTTCAATTGGGTTCAAGTCCGGGCTCTGGCTGGGCCACTCATGGACATTCAGAGACTTGCCCCGAAGCGACTCCTGTGTTGTCTTGGCTGTGTGCTGAGGGTGGTTTTCCTGTTGGAAGGTGAACCTTTGCCCCAGTCTGAGGTTTTGAGCAGGTTTTCATCTAGTTGCTGCCACCACCATGCTTCACCATAGGGATGATGCCATATTTCCTCCAAACATGGCACTTGGCATTCAGGCTAAAGAAATCAATCTTGGTTTCATTAGACCAGAGAATCTTGTTTCTGATGATCTGAGAGTCCTTCAGGTGCCTTTTGGCAAAGTCCAATCAGGCTGTCACGTGCCTTTTACTGAGGAGTGGCTTCCATTCTGGCCACTCCAACATAATGGACTGATTGGTGGAGTGTTGCAGAGATGGTTGTCCTTCTGGAAGGTTCTCCCATCTCCACAGAGGGAATCTGGAGCTCTGTCAGAGTGACCATCAGGTTCTTGGTCACCTCCCTGACCAAGGTCCTTCACCCCCGATTGCTCAGTTTGGCCGGGCGGCCAGCTCTAGGAACTGTCTTGGTGTTTCAAAACATTTTCCATTTAAGAATGATGGAGGCCACTGTGTTCTTGAGGACCTTCAATACTGCAGAAATGTTTTGGTACCCTGCCCCGACACAATCCTGTCTCAGATCTCTACGAACAAATCCTTTCGACCTCATGGCTCGGTTTTAGCTTCTTACATGCACTGTCAACTGTGGGACCTTATATAGACAGGTGTGTGCCTTTCCAATCATGTCAAA
This sequence comes from Oncorhynchus keta, assembly GCF_023373465.1. Taxonomy (NCBI): domain Eukaryota; kingdom Metazoa; phylum Chordata; class Actinopteri; order Salmoniformes; family Salmonidae; genus Oncorhynchus; species Oncorhynchus keta. The sequence goes on along the minus strand of NC_068445.1, from coordinate 3,064,519 downwards.
TTAATTGAATTTACCACAGGGGGTTTCCACTCAAGTTGTAGAAACATCTCAAGGATGGTCAATGGAAACAGGATGCACCTGAGCTCAGTTTTGAGTCTCATAGCAAAGGGTCTGAATACTTATGTAAATAAAGTATTTCTGGGTTTTTTCTCAAAACCTGTTTTCACTATGTCATTATGGCGTATATTGATGAGGAAAAACATGGTTTTTAACACATTTTAGAATTGTATTTTTATTTTTTATTTATTTAACTAGACAAGTCAGTTAAGAACAAATTCTTATTTTCAAAGATGGCATAGGAACAGTGGGTTAGCTGCCTGTTCAGGGGCAGAACGACAGATTTGTACCTTGTCAGCTCAGGAATTTGAACTTGCAATCTTCCGGTCACTAGTCCAAAGCTCTAACCACTAGGCTACCCTGCCGTTACAGAATAAGGCTGTAACGTAACAAAATGTGGAAAAAGTGAAGGCATCTGAATACTCTCCGAATGCACTGTACATACTTCAAGGAGCAGAAACACCCTAGAAAGTTCTGGCAAATTCAGCCTTTATTTCTACGCTGCCACTTAGATGCTTTCAAAAGCTACAATATAGAGGACAAGTAATGCTCAAATGTAATCAGTCATGAGCGATGAAAGGGGAAATAATGTCTAAAGAGCACTGTAGAAAACCTTTAGCGTTTAATCACATTATCACGGCTTCCTTCTCTTTGAACAAGGTCTTAAAAGAATAGAAATTGCTTATCATTGTCCTGTACGAATAAAGGAGAGGGAGATGACCCTGTTTGATTACAACGTCATTTAAAAGTATGTATATTATTCTACTAATGTGGACAGGGTGAAGATTAGGAGTGAGGGGACAGAAGCTAATGAGATGAGGTGTGTGTGTGTGTGTGTGTGTGTGTGTGTGTGTGTGTGTGTGTGTGTGTGTGTGTGTGTGTGTGTGTGTGTGTGTGTGTGTGTGTGTGTGTGTGTGTGTGTGTGTGTGTGTGTGTGTGTGTGTGTGTGTGTGTGTGTGTGTGTGTTCAGAGACGTCATGCCCATAGGGGGCACAAGGGCACGTGTCCCCTCAGATCTGTCCTGTTTAAAGCCATTGGCGTCGGCTAATGGGGATCCTAATCAATCAAATTAGAACCAGAAGAGTCTAAGCCCTGTCTAAGCCGGGGGCGGGGGGAAGGGGGGACTACTATGTAAATTGTTTTAAGAGGCCATATCGAGGATCTAATAATTTTGGGGGAAAAAAAATGTGATTTTTTTTTTGTTGAACTTACTGCTATTAGCCCAGACAAACATATTGAACATATTCAACACATAGAACAACAGATAGTTGTGGAAATAACAATTGTTTGGACATCTCATGGTCTGACAAACATCGCTTAAAGCTCTGCCACGTGTTACCACAGATGTGGAAGTGCGACGTCGGCGGCCGCGGTGGATTGAGATGCATCCAACGCAAAAAAAACAACATATCTCTATTTTTAACTGAATGATTTTTCTGGGAATTGTTGCGTGATGCTAATTAGATTTCAGCGGGGGCGTGGACATCGACTTTTGTGGGAACACATTCTTATTTGTTGCTGTTGATTCTGTGTAACACGGCCAGCCACCTTGGAGTTTCAAGAAGTTGACTTTAGCTATCCCAGATAGGTTCCCAATCTCACTACCTCATAACTATCTACCAGGAATCCCTTCCAGGCTATCAATCAAGATGTAGTAGCTATCTTGTCTAACTACAGGTAGCTGCCAAAATAAAGGAAACCAACATAGTGTCTTATTAGGGCGTTGGGCCACCACTCGTCAGAACAGCTTCAATGTACCTTAGCATAGATTATACAAGTGACTGGAACTTTGCTGGAGGGATGTGACATCATTCTTCCATGAGAAACTCCATCATTTGATGTTTGATGGTGTTGTAAAATGCTGTCTCAGGCGCTGCTTCAGAATCTCCCAGAAGTGTTCAATTGGGTTGAGATCTGGTGACTGCCATGGAATATGGATGTACATCATGTTCATGCTCATCAAACCATTCAGTGACCACTTGTGTGGTCCACATCCCTGTGGATGGTGGCATTGTCATTCTATGGGGGCATAGGCATGGCAGAAAAAATAATGGTCTACCCAGCATTTTATACATGACCCTTAGCATGACGAAATGCTAATTGCTTAATTAAGTCAGGAACCACAAATGTATGGAAGCACCTGCTCTCAATTTAATTTGTATACCTTAATTACTCAAGTAGATCCATTATTTTGGCAGTTACCTGTATGTTAGCTGCTATGCCTGCTGGCAAGGTTGGTAGAATTCAGAACAGCAAGCATTAACTAAATGTACTGAATAAGACTCACAGTCCTTTCAATCTTTTACCCAGATTTTAGTAGAGATGCAGAGAAGCATATTAAGTTTTTTTTTTTTAAGAAACACCAGTCAGGAGGATACAGACAGCTTAAGAGGTATGCTTAGATATACAGGTAAAAGCTGTTTCGGGTGTTTAAAAAATGAATAATTCTCCAACTTCCTGACGGGAGAACTAGCTAGTGTGTGTGTGTGTGTGTGTGTGTGTGTGTGTGTGTGTGTGTGTGTGTGTGTGTGTGTGTGTGTGTGTGTGTGTGTGTGTGTGTGTGTGTGTGTGTGTGTGTGTGTGTTTGTTTGTTTGTTTGCGTGCATCATTATTTCATCATTTACACTACCAGTCAAAAGTTTTAGAACACCTCCTCATTCAAGGGTTTTCCTTTTTTTTTTTTTACAATATATACATTGCAAAAGAAAAGTGAAGACATCAAAACTATGAAATAACACATATGGAATCATGTAGTAACCAAAAAAGTGTTAAACAAATCAAAATAGGTTTTATATTTCAGATTCTTCAAATAGCCACCTTTTGCCTAGATGACAGCTTTGCACACTGTTGGCATTCTTTCAACCAGCTTCATGAGGTAGTCAACTAGCATGCATTTCAATGAACAGGTGTGCCTTATAAAAAAGTTATTTTGTGGAATTACTTTCCTTCGTAATGTGTTTGAGCCAATCAGTTGTGTTGTGACAAGATAGGAGGGGTATACAGAAGATGGTCTTTTACCAAAGAGTGCTAAGTCCATATTATGGCAAGAACAGCTCAAATAAGCATCATTAGTTTAAGACATGAAGGTCAATCCATACGGAAAATTTCAAGAATTTTGCAAATTTCTTCAAGTGCAGTTGCAAAACCATTAAGCGCTATGATGAAACTGTCACTCATGAGGACCGCCACAGGAAAGAAAGACCCAGAGTTACCTCTACTGCAGAGGATATGTTCATTAGAGTTACCAGCCTCAGAAATTGCAGCCCAAATAAATGCTTCACAGAGTTCAAGTAACAGACACATCTCAACATCAACTGTTCAGAGGAGACTGTGTGAATCAGGCCTTCATGGTCAATTTGCTGCAAAGAAACCACTACTAAAGGACACCAATAAGAAGAAGAGACTTGCTTGGGCCAAGAAACACGAGAGACGAACATTAGACTTGTGGAAATGTGTATTTTGGTCAGGAGTCCAAATTGCAGATTTTTGGTTCCATCTGCTTTGTCTTTGTGAGATGCAGTGTGGGTGAACGGATGATCTCCGTAGGTGTATTTCCCACCATGAAGCATGGAGGAGGAGGTGTTATGGTGTGGGGGTGCTTTGCTGGTGACACTCTGTGATTTATTTAGAATTCAAGGCACACTTAACCAGCATGGCTACCACAGCATTCTGCAGTGATACGCCATCCCATCTGGTTTGGCCTTAGTGGGACTATCATTTGTTTTTCAACAGGAAAATGTCTCAACACACCTCCAGGATGTGTGAGATCTATTTTACCAGGAAGGTTAGTGATGGAGTGCTGCATCAGATGACCTGGCCTCCACAATCCCCCGACTTCAACCAAATTGAGATGGTTTGGGATGAGTCGGACAGCAGAGTGAAGGAAAAGCAGCCAACAAGTGCTCAGCATATATGTGGGGAAAGCTTCAAGACTGTTGGAAAAGCATTCCAGGTGAAGCTGGTTGAGAGAATGCCAAGAGTGTGACAAGCTATCATCAAGGCAAAGGGTGGCTATTGGAAGAATCTAAAACAGAATATAGATTTTGATTTGTTTAACCCTTTTTTTGGAAAGAAGCTATGGAGGACGTTCTCATTCAAACCGCAAATAGTAAATTCAGTTTTAATTCAAACTGCAAATAGTAAATGATCACAGCCAACACTCGTACACTAATACTTCAAAGGTAAGAGTGTGTTTAAGTTCACAAAGGCAACATCTGTATCTGAGTGAGGTATATCCTTGGCTTATAAGATCCTGGTAGGCATGCATATCTGAGACTCACTGAGAACATTCATTTCCAGCAGCAAATGACCATTAACAAAGTAGCTCATGAAGCCATTTCGGCTCCAGAAGTAATTAACAAGTAGTTATGCATGGGAGACAATTAATGGGAGGTCAAGTGCTCGTCTACTACCCTTTCTTCCATTGGGCCTCTGAAATTGGCTTCACAGCTGTGTCTAGTCCTCTCAGGCTTGGTATATCTGTCTGTCTACAGAATGGCAAAGGAGTGGGGCGGAGGCAGGGGAAAAAGTGAAAAGACACCTGCCTATCTGTCTTGTGTTATTGGATGGACTCAGTGGAAAATCCTTGGTCCATTCAGTGATGATTAAAGTAGCGTTCCCTATACACTGAAAAAAAAAATACTCTCTGGATCAACCCCCTTAAAAATAACATATTATATACTACATTTGCTCATACCAAATATATGATTGAATTCCAACTGTTATTTGATTATTACCAAACCTATATTTCAAGTTGCAACCTATTTCTATCAACACTCAACTTACTCTTCCCCTTTGTTTAAACCTAATAAATAACAATGCAAACTAATATTTAATGTAATTCAAAAAAAAATGTCATCTTGTTCCATGTTCATGTCTTAATTTTGAATCACAATTTATGAGCTATTAAATCAATTCCTTGTAAAAAGAAAGAAATTACATTTGTTCCTTTAGTAGCTACAATATCATAACCAAGTATTTTGAACCTTATTAACATAGAAGCCTTATCAGGCTCTTTAATATCACATGCACTTCTGACAGTATCATTTCAGCGGCTGGCAGTGTACAAGTTTAAATTTGAATAAGGAATATAGTGGACCACATTAACTGGAATGAATTCACTCTCACGGGTGGGCAAAAATAACAAACTCAAAGCCACGCCCCCAATAAGCCATGCTTCCAACACTTCTGACGGGCTGCCGTCGCTACATTGCCGCCACCGTTATTCAATGTGCATGCACATGAGTTGTTGAAAGCAACGTAGAAGTTTTCAATCAATCATTTAAAAAAAACACATTGATCTGTCTAATTTATTGCTTGATTTCAGACAAATTGAACGGACCGAAGTATAGTTTTCAAATCATTCCAATCAGTAAAAGCACTTTAGATGAACGACAGTATCATCACACAGTGTATTTTTTTATGTGTTTTTCCTCAAAAGGTCCAAAACGCATAATCAGCGTTTACATACATTCACACTCAACTACACCAATGGGCTCAGTGGAAAGTCCTTGATTACTGTACTCCTACAGCATTAGATAGGAAGTAACTAAGGATCATTAGTGAATCTCAAAGACATAAAGAGACTCCTGTTACTTTAGCAAAATTCCCAGGTTTTCCAGAAATTCAGGTTGGAATCTTCCAACTAGGATTTCTGGGAAAACCTTGGGATTTTGGGAAAGTTATTTAGGAGCCGTAAATTGAAGCATTGAGCAAAAGGAACAAGGACAGTGGAAAGGGACATGAGCCTTGGGTCTCCCTGACTGGCGTGGATGCCCTTGCTATGCAAAAGCTGTCTTTCTCATGTTGAGATGTGTGTTGCATGAAAACACAGAAGCAAAGGCTAGGGACGTCTTTTTTTCTAAGGGCTGCTCAAACAAGGAGTTGCATCAGTCTCGCGTTGCTTGATTAATAGGCATTCATGCCATCTCTCCGCTGTGTGTTAGTGCTAAGTGAGACATAGCCTAATATATTTGCTTAGGGAACTTGGATATTGACTTTTTTTTAAACAGGCCTACATGACATTCTGAATTCTTCTTATATGTTTGGGTTCTGATGTGGTAGGACAGTTGAAATAAGCTCATGAGGCATTTAGAAGTTATATTCTGCAAGAATCAATGGGGTACATATCAATCATTTATAAGTTCAAAAATGGATGTAGCAACTGCTGATTGCTCCTTTAAAGGTACAGTGCCCACACACATAAACGTGCACCTATGAAATATGTAAACAAAGCAGATCGCAGTGCCTTGTCTTTGTGCCACCACATTACCTTTTTCAATCTTTCATCCACCCTCCACGCCATACTCCTCCTACCCCAGTGTTGCCCTCTCTATTCCCTATTTAGGCCCTGTCTGCGACATTGGTGTCAAACACTGTGCCACTCTACTGCTCTCCATAATCCACAGACCTTCTCCTGGGCTGACACCAAGGACTCGCTTCTCACGCACACACACACACACACGCACACGCACTCGCACACACACACACGATATGCCCATGGAGGGCTAGATTTCTTCAGCACTCGGCTAACCTCCATGACAGTGGCAGCATTTAATTTTCATACCCACTGAACTCTGCCACACTCTCGCACACAGTGGCACTCTAGCAAATGAGATGCCAGGGGTGAGTTGAATAGGGAGCCTGTCTGTGCCAGTTGCCAGTCGACAGTAGACCATTGGGACAGGAGAAGTTTGATTTGATGGCGTTTCCTGTTAATTAGGGCTTGGAGGTGACTTCTGGAATGGAAATGGGCAAGGCATTTAAAATGAAAGGAAATATGGTTGTATTGTATTGTATAACTCCTGGTTATGTTGAAGGTAGAGTAATGGAAAAAGCTTGACATATTGTACACTATTGTACTCGTAATGTGCAAGGCATTTTAGCGCAATGCGATTTATTTATTTAAGAAATAGCCCAAAAATCTTTGGTGGCAGAATGGAGTGTTCAGGTTGGGGTGTAGGGTTTGAGCATATCCTGAAGGTAGGGAGCGGCATGTCCTCTTGCTGCTCCAACTCAATTGCATAGTTACATTGGTTAAAATCTGGGGTTTTCGTTCTATTTAGTTTAACATAAGCTACTGTTTCGGTCACATTACCCCCTAGTGGAGGGAAGATCTTCAAAACAAGACTACAGGGGAGACAATCAATGTCCTCATTTGTACATGAATCAGGTTTTTCTATTCATGGAGAGAGGCTCGTCATTTAAAGCCCTCCGTCTCAAACGATTCAGAGAAGAGGAGGGGAGGGAGAAAAGTGGAGACGGGAGAGAGGGATTATAAAAGAGAGAGTTGGGGGAGGGGGGTCATTTGTGATGTCAGGTCTGATCTGAGAGGGCTAATTTGAGACTGGGGTTAGGGAGTGGGCCATCTCGCCCACGCAGGGCTGGTCCTCTCTCCCCTTCTTCCCGTCAGCTCTAACAGGCCCTGGCGGGAGGGACGCGGGGCCCTTTTACTGCAGAGAGGGACTCTTAAACACATCCAGCGCTGGGCTAGCTCGACGGGTGCAACATCCCCCGGCTATTTCTGATTTACTGTGGGCGCGCCGCCCTCCATCTCATTTTACAGCTGGCTGAGACGCTAGCACAGGAGGATACGGCAAGTAGTCCAAGGTCAAGCCCACAGCCAATAAGACATGCTCTGCACACCAATGAGAGCTCTCTCTTCATTTTTCTCTCTCTCTCTTCTCTCTCTCTCTCTCTCTCTCTCTCTCTCTCTCTCTCTCTCTCTCTCTCTCTCTCTCTCTCTCTCTCTCTCTCTCTCTCTCTCTCTCTCTCTCTCTCTCTCTCTCTCTCTCTCTCTCTCTCTCTCTCTCTCTCTCTCTCTCTCTCTCTCTCTCTCTCTCTCTCTCTCTCTCTCTCTCTCTCTCTCTCTCTCTCTCTCTCTCTCTCTCTCTCTCTCTCTCTCTCTCTCTCTCTCTCTCTCTCTCTCTCTCTCTCTCTCTCTCTCTCTCAATCTGACAACACTTTTGAGAAGCACCTCACCAGACAGAGCTTTCACAAACACTGCCAATGGAGGAAAAGGAAACTTTCTGTTTGTGCTGACAGGTTGAAAGTTGCCCAGAGTTACGGGGGAAATGACTTCACCGGTCTACTGTTATCAGATAGGGTGGACAGTATAGTAAGATGAGAGTAAGGGCATCAGCCTGATATTTACGTTTGACGAAGCAGCTGTTCCTACGCAGGGGAATTAAATGATCACTCTGCTTAGCAGGGTTGACCACACTATGAAAATATATTTGTTTGGCCCAATGTAAGACCTGTGATGGTCACTGGATATTGCAAAATATTCACAATAAGAAATACTTGCACACACAATATTCAACTGGCATTAAAAGGTGTTGATAAAAAATGACCAGTCAAAACAAAATCAAGCGGAATGTTCCTACCGGAGAGAAAGAGAAAGAGGGATGAGCATGGGGTGAGAGAGGCATAGGGCGAGGGGTGAGGGGAGAGAGCGAGAGGAAAGAGCCCTGCTACCAGTCTGCTGACAGCATGGAGAGCAGGCACCAGATATCTTTAATCAGTGAAATGTATTTCCCTCCTACTCGGCCAGGGAATTGTTCACCGGTCAGACCTGCTGGGGTGACACAAATGAATCTTGGCGGAGGTGTGGACAAAGGAAGGCGTAAGGTTACGCCATGTAGATGATTTGAGTCGCCGTCGTTTCTAAGGGAGCTGCCATGTCCCACAGTGCCGGTGTCACAGCCAGATGATGGGGGACACTGAACAATGACACGCTCACGCTCTCTAACACGCATAGAGAGAAAGAGAGAGGCAGATAGAACGAGAGAGAGAGGAGAGGGGCAGAGAGAGAGGCAGAGGCAGAGAGGGAGAGAGAGAGAGAGTGAGAGGGGCAGAGAGAGAGGCAGAGACAGAGAGAGAGAGAGAGAGAGAGAGAGAGAGAGAGAGAGAGAGAGAGAGAGAGAGAGAGAGAGAGAGAGAGAGAGAGAGAGAGAGAGAGAGAGAGAGAGATGTCATAGCAGATGGCCATATTCCATCCCCTGCATGCTGCAGTATGTAATGTTTTGTGGTAGAAATGTACATAAATCCTAAAGACTGAAAAATGATAGTAGGGAAATCCTGTTTCTGTACGACAATAGTACAATGAATACAGCACTTCAAAGAGTCCTCGACTCACACGGTTATAACATTTATAATACAACATGAATAGTCCTATATTAAATGCACATGAACTGCACTTCCAACAGTAATCGGTCTCTGCACTATGCAGTTACTTATTCCCATCAATTCAACACAAATATAAAAAGTATCTGCTTTGTATCATTTACAATGTAAAGCAATGATACACGAGAAATGCTGAATCCAAAAGTGCTGTTGAAACATTTCTTCACTATATTGTTTGTCAAATTGCAAGGACAGCCTACGTCTTAGAATCCTATGTTTTTTTCTGTACAAACCTCCTTAAAATCTCTCCTGTTACATAGGCACTGTGGAGACTTAGAACGGTTCCAGCATGATGCAGGGGCCTATATACAAAACCATCCTAGGGCCTAGCCACAGGTTAAACCCAGGGCCACCCATCCCCTGTGGCCCTATACCTGGGGCCTGGACGCAGCATGGATCCCAGCCTCCTCTTCTCCGTAAGCCAACCAGGCTTAGACCACAACCAGTGTGGGTGTGGTCTGTGGTGTGCCCCCCTTAACCCCAGGCTCTAACTGCAACAAAACCCCACAGAGCCACTCCTATAATACTTCCGCCATCTTTACCACATAATAAGTCCAGCTCCCACTCCTTGCTCTCCTTTATTACCATTGTTAGTGACCAAATTGTAAAAGCCAATGAAAAGACGGCTCAGGGTGGGGTAGGGTGGAGAAATTTGAGGCCCAGAAGGGGTGTATGTCTGATGGTGGGGGCAGTATTAGGGAGGGTGATGAGGTTGAGAGGTGTTGGTACGAGTGCTGAGGCGAGAATGTTCTTAATGGGATACAGGTGACAACATGCTGACCAGACCCAGAACACCACAATTACTCAGGAGGCGGTGTGTGTGTGTGTGTGTGTGTGTGGTGTGTGTGTGGTGTGTGCATGTGTGTGTGTGTGTACGTATGTGTGTGTGTGGTAGGGAATTAAAAAAGAGAAAAGGGGGGGAACGTGCCTAGTCAAAGACAGATGACGCGTGTCGCCTTCAGATGACGTTGGCTTGACAACGCCTTGGTAACGACAGGACACTGACATGAGGCTTTCCATTGGGATGTGTGTCGAGATAATGACTTGGCATGAGCGGACACTGCTCTGTCTTGGGCCACACATGTATTTTCTCCTCACGCTAAAGAACTGCTTTGTTATGCTACACAATCCTATACAACCTTTATCCAGTCTGCTTCAGATTTAGGAAAACAAATAATTAGTAGAAAACACTAAATTAATTCAAAACCAACATTTAAACAGTAAATCGGGTCAATTGAAAGTAGAGGCTCTACTCAATGCAATAAATAGGCTAACTTTGGACTAGTATTGCAATTAATGTGAATAAATAAATGAAACGCATGTCCTTGAACTGCTGATAATGAGTCAAAATAAAAATGTTGCATGCTATTCAATGTAATATAGTCTATATATTTATTTTGCCCTGTTGATAATTATTTATACAAACACAGACGTTTTTGTCTGCAGGGGAAAATACTCCTCTCTTTCTGCAAAGAAAGAATTTCAACTGCATTAGGATAAATGTAATGTAATTTCATGTGCAACGTAAACTAATCTGCACCTTCATTAATTTAGTATAACTTTGAATAACAATACAATATGCATTAGCCTACAAACACGTTGCACTTTATAATAACTTTCATGAATAAGCCATCGCAAATGCTCATAAATGTTTATAAAGTTATAAAAGCTCAAATTGTAATGCTTATAATGCTTACAAAAGCCTGTGCATTTTTACAAACAATGAAATACTCATTTACGTTAATAGTATGTGTGCTATTAATAAAGTGTTCAATTTGTTAAATGTAATCTGAGTTTCAATTTGAACTTGACCCCCCTCCCAGCAACTTTACAATAGTCTTAAATAGTAAGCGTTGGTAACTGTAAGGTACCGTACCGGTCATCTGTCTCTTAATATGATATATGTACACTGAGAATTAGACCTCCTGCATATGCAAGCAATTAATAAAATAGCCTTTTGTGGAAGACAAAGAAAAATCAGATGAAGCAGGTTAACCTGGGATGATCTATTTCCTATGTGGGTAGGCTACTTTGTGTGAGTAATACATAGAAAAGAGAGTGGCTAAACTAGCCTACAGATTATTCAAAACCCAATAGCCCCATCATTTAAAGAAAAAAATCCACACAAAAAAACAACTCATGATAATTGTCTCCAATTTAAATATTTTATAGGACCAGTAACATAGAACTTACCTATCAGGTAAAGTTGTCCTTCACAAATGGAATAGGCTGCTATTTAGCAACATTTACCAGCAGAATGTTGTAAACCTAAAACAAGAGAAACATTTACCGGTTGGCATTTTCAATAGCACGCCTTGCTTACAATGACCACGGCTCCTCTTCATTCCTCAATTTATCACACTAGGAAATTGTTAATTTGATAAGGCCTTGATTGTTTTTGCAAAAAATAGAGATATATATATTGCTACGGGTAACATGGAGAAAGACATATTTTCAAGGCATTAGACGGAATTGTATTATTGTTACTTAATACTAATTATAAAACAAGGGCTGTCAACAAAAAATGGATCACCACATTTTTCTCCTTCCAATGATGACTGCCTCAGAAGGCAGGAATCATTCTGTGTAACATTGCTGCCCCCTAGTGCTTACTGCTTTAATTATTGAACGAGAAATAACCACAAAACTGATCAAAGCAACCTCTATGAAATGGGTAGAATTAGGTACAAAAGGGTACTATAATGAGCTAGTGTGTTCTTCCAAATGATCAGTTGATACATGAATTATGTGTCATGATAAGGAAAATGTTATAATATTG
>NC_068445.1:3047500-3050000 GCF_023373465.1 Oncorhynchus keta | reverse complement strand
TAGCTCTGCAGCCCCCTTCAATTAAGCAGGAAAATTGATGTGCATCATTAATTATGTCAGTAATATCATAAATCATCACTGGGCGCAGTAATTTATTATTTTCTACTCGTGTGAAGAACATGACAGAGAAGAGATAAATAAGGGAGGCAAAGAAAGCTGGAATGGAATTGAGGGGGAGGACGATGAGGTGAGGGAGGGAAGGAGCAACGGACGGAAGGGCTATTCGTCTGTCAGAAAGGGGGGGTACAATCGCACGCTCTATTTCCTGGGCTGCCGAGACGTGACAAGGACAACCCCCCCCCCCTCTCCTTCCCTCTTGAAGGAATGACAATTAGGCCTAAGCAAGATGGCCCCTTCCTAGAAGCCAACGCTGGGGTTCCCTGTGTTGCCTAACGCAACAGTCATGTGACAGAGGTCAGGTGTCCAGATAAACACAGGTTTTACTTAACATATTTAAAATGCATAACTTTGCATCAGCCAGTGGATTGCTGGTGAAAGTGAGTATGTTGGAGATATAAAATGGCAACAAATTATTCACAGCGTGTGTCATAACATCTTAACAAGAGGTTTGTAGTAGAGGGTAAACCATGTTTGCTTTTTGTAGTTATTTGTGATCACATTTTTGAAAGTCACAATAGGAGTGATAAAACGGATTTAAGAAAAACGTAATTAATGAATTTTCTCATAAAAATGCATTATGTCATATTATATAATCATTTCATGATCCAAATAAACATGTGAGTATTGTTTGTTTGCAGTTTGCTAGAGCTAAGTAAATGTCTCATACATTTCTTAAAGGTATACATATTGAAATGAGGAGGTTAGACAGTTTTGTTCTGTAATTCCTAGAATATATTTGACAGCAATATGGCATAACAATTCCCGTGTAATTGAATTCAAAATGGGAGCTTGTGTTATGGTCCTTAGAAGTAGGCCACCTCATTTGATTCTCTTACCATTTCTGGGTGTTATTAATTGGACACTTCAATGAAAAGTGTTTCAACGGTGCTCAATTTTAAAAACACTAAAACACTAGATGAGGAGTACTCCCTAAAAAAGCTATCCAAAGAACGTACTCCATGCTAGCACACAGTGTGCTCATTTCAAGAACTTTGGTCATATTTTAGTCCTTTAGCAGAGAGTACAGGTTACTGCTCTCCCTAACCAAATCCTTGTTATGAGTGTCAATCTCTTCTTTTTTTTTTACACAATTGGCTGTAATGATTTCCCTGACGTTGACACGTGGTCCACGTCCTTGATTTCTAAATGTGTAGAATACCCAAGAGAGGTTTTTAGAAAGAGCAACTTGATGTTAAGCCAAGGCAACAGTATAGACTTGATAACGGGATAAGGGAGACAGGGGAAGAGACTACACCTCCCGACCCTTTAGCTGGGTCACCCTCATAGAGCATCACGGGCAGGCTGCGCGCATCGATCGGTAGGAGGGAGAGGAGATGGAGGGAGGAGAACATGGAGGAGAGAGAAGGTAAACACCGCTCCAGATGACAAAACATTGACACCGCCAGGGACCTGAACCTTTACCCTCTCAGGGTCTCTCCCTGTGACCCTCACTACCTCTGCACTACGCTCCAGCCTGGTCAGGGGGGTGTCCGAGTGTGTGTGTTTTGAGAGAAAGAGAGAGTGACTGAAAGAGAGAGAAAGAGAGGGGGTGTTAGGGAACACAGGCGCCTAAGCCAGTGTTTAATATCAAGTGCGAGCAGTGGAGTTTAATCAATACCAGGCCTCTTTTGTTCCCGGCCGCCGAGAGAAGAGCGGCCATTCACTCCAGAAAGGTTAATGCCGGGGGTCAAGTGATTTCACACCCACGCCGGGATCCTCCGCGTCGCCACGGCTACCACGCCTCCAGCCGCCATGACACCAGTGGCCTGATTTATGGGCTGTGAGTGGCGATGAAGGAGGAGGGTGCGCACTGTTATCTTATGATAATGCTGTCCCTCCGTACTTCTACAAATGAAAGAAGAGAACACGGGCAGGCTGGAGTGGGCAGACTGGACTGCATATCCAACACTGGCCATCGTGTGCTGTTGGCCTTCTCTTTCTACTGCACATGGGGTCTGATTGTTTCAGCCAGCAGGCTTTACATACAGAGAGAATGCTCGTCTGTACCGTTGCAATTCTGTTCAATTTGACGCGTAAAGCAGGACGTAGACCAGGAGCAACATCCCGATGGATTAGTTGATCAGTAATTGCCAGGACGCATGTCTCGACGGAACACAAAACCACAGACCTGTGGGCATTGTTTGTTACGCAGCTAGTTATATGGACCGGGTCAGAAAAGTGAAGACCTCAACTAACTCCAAATGAGAACAACAACTGCCATGTTGTCTGTATCCTCCGTGTTGCTCGCATTCTGTAATTGATCAACTGAACAGGAGCTCACAGTATCCCACTTGAGGGCTATTTACCCGTCCCCCCGTCCCCCCGTCCCCCGTCCGTCCGTCCCCCCACAGCCCCATTCACTATTCCAAACACACCACCC